>NC_041384.1:480457178-480559024 GCF_002162155.2 Triticum dicoccoides | reverse complement strand
GGACGAGGGGAGGAAGACGACGGAGGGCTGCAGTGGTGGGCTGGGCCGGCCAGCTGCAGTGCTGGGCCGGTTGGCTACCAGGTGAGCGCCAGGTAAGATTCTCTCTCTCTTGTTTTATATTTCTGTTCTGTTTTTCTTTTATTAATATCTTTTGCCATTGTTTTGAATTTAAACAAATTCAAACAATGCCAAAAACTCCTCTGAATATTTTTATTTTGCTAGATGGACTTTTCCAAAAGCTCATAAAATATTTCAGGGGTATTTGAAATTATATTCTAATTATATGAATATAATTCAAATTCAAATAGCTAATGATTTAAATTCAAAGTCCCAAAAATAAATCCTTAAAAATGTTCAATATTTGGGTGGGACCAGAACCCTTGCCAAAAATTATCAAACATTTAAGAAGAGCATTTTGGAACAATGAATGAGATTTTAGGGTTTTTGCCCTTCTTTTATTTAGGGTTTTGAGGCTTCCAAATTTCCCCAGTTCAAGTTCAAAAATTTAAACATGATGCAAACACTAGGCAGCACCAGAAGCTAGGGATGTGACAACTCACCCCCACTAAACAAGAATCTCGACCCGAGATTCAAGTGTAGGGTAAGACGAAGGGGAACGCAACCTAACACAATCTTCACGATCCAGGTTGCCCTTCATAAGAACATTGATTCGATCACCATCATTGTCTTGATGTCTTGCTCCGAGAATTCCAACTATCATGACGAGAAGAGGGAAGGAAAACTCTAGAAGAATCTATCTTCTTGAAGACCGAACAACTCAGGATCAACTCATGGGATGAGACATAGAACCATCTCTCGGGTTGAGACACGAGATACACATCAAGAGGGGTGGAAAGAAACGGATGACGAAGGTTCACTAGGTGGACAACAATTCCACACTTAAAAAGGTGGTAAACGATTGTCAATGTAGCGAGGAGTTGAGTTTCCATGATGCCACAGCGGGACATCCTGGAGGAGGGTGATTCGTAGATTATTACCTTAAGTGGCAAAAAGAATTACCTTTGATATAGAGATCATTGAGACTCTCTATATCAGCCTAAGGCAAATCACAGCAATCGATTGGCGGGGGTCGGTAGGATGGCATACTCGGACTTGGATGATGTGGATTACCTTGTTGAAAAACAACATGGTGGATGAATTTGCTTACCACCGGAAATGGAAGAGACCCATGGTGGAATGGCACATTGGCGGTGCGAGCTGGGAACAAAATGCAAATGCTGGAATGATTCTGGTAACTGGGGAAGAACCCAACAATAGAGAGTGAATTCACTGTTTGAAAAGGTCATAGCATTGCTGAGGGAACTGAGAGCACTATACAGTTAATGCCGACGATCAAACCTAGCACTTGCGCGTGCTCTCAAGAATTAGAGCACTTCCATATTCATCAAGGTTTTACCAATATCCGTGTCAAGGATCCTGGCAACAAAACATATTACCATGATGAATGATGATGGATGATGCAGATGCAAAGAAAGATAACACTTTCTCAGATTTCACCCTTGGCGGGGCCAAGGAAATAAAATCTGGATGATCGACCGAGAGACATTTAGCACTCCGCTTCTAATGTTCTCCTTGATGTGCTTGTGTAACCCATTCATAGAAATGGTCTGGTATCTAGAACATCAAGTAAAGGTCGGACTTCGGAAACACAAAAATCCATAAGGAACAACTAGGGAGGTAAATCCTACGGAATCCTTATGGGGAGGTGGCCAACTTCTTCAATCAAGATACTACAATAATAGGTCTTTCGGCTGGGTGTGTTGGCCACGACATCCACTTTACCGGTTACAGAGAGACCATTATTATAGTTCTTGGGAAATGTTCCAACCATCATATCTGCCTGAGATTCAGATCTGGTTGGTGTCAGGATATTCCAGACTCATCGAGTCTAGGAAGAAAAATGAAAGTTTGCAACACAATTCGACGAGATGACGTTGCGAGATTCTCGGGAAATGAACTACGATAGCAAGCTCTAAAACATGAGCTGGTTCTGCTACACACATGTGAACACGCTGTCCTAGACAAGCATGACCACATAGTAGTCTTATAATAAAACACTACCGAGTTCAGGTTGGGAAACCATCACCGTGGATAACAAAGTCCTTGCATAAGTCATATGATTAGCTCTTATGAGGGAACTTCTTCTCCTTGAACAAATCAATCAGTGGCTTGGTGTGCTCGGGACACATATGGAATGAAGGTTGCAAGTCTCCAGACCACAGAATACTTCGCACGTGTGCATGACTGACTTGCGATGATTCCAGAGGAAGCAAAACTAACTTTCTCAAATTCATGGCGGCAACTTTCACCAAATGCACGTGTATAAGAGGAAGTCACTCCTTTCATCAAACAAATACTTCATGAGCTAGCATGAAGAAAATGCTTCAAAAGTTTCCAACACTAACTTATTGTCCAACAAGATCTTGGAGAAGATAAAATGATGTTGATGGGCTCAACAACAATTCATCGAGATTTCCATGAAGATGGAATTCCCTAATTATGTGAACAGGTGATAGCATTGGTCAGACCCATAAGATATAATGGTGCATGCTCGGGGAGTCAACCACGAGTAAGACAACATTACGAACATCATTGGTTCTGATTTGATTTGAGAATAGCCCACACTCAAATCAAAGTTTTAACAAGATAATAGGTCCAACAACTGATCACAGGGACCAATCGATGAAGACATCATCTTTCTTCAACATACACACATACACGGAAAGATATCCCTTAACATGAACTAAATTAGGCAAGCCTTTATCTTCCAACTCTCCAACTTGCTGTCTAGCTTAACCAACTAGCTCCGGGATATCCAACACAGATTCTTGGAGAAAGGGTGGTTCACAAGAAACCGACTTGATCACGAGCTCAACATAACAGTCAGGGGACAACCCGGTAACACTTCCAAGAAGATATTTGGAAAGTCACAAACCACCGGTATGTTACTAAGCTTGAGAACAATCTTGCTTTTTAGGGCAAGACGATATGATCAACAGAGCAAGGTGTTGACACAATCCTAACTCATTGATCAGAGGGTGCACCAGAAATAAGGACTAGGTAGCACGATCAATCTTAGAATGATGACTCAATAATCAGCACGCTAAGAATGAGGTTGTTGTCCATTTAACTACCAAGCAACGGAATTGCTAGCAGTATTGATTTCACACATCACGATTCACTTGTCGATAATCCGGTTATAACAACACGGGAACCGAGAAATGAATAATGATGGAGAGAAGTATCACTGCACCAAGAATTCATAGGATGGTGTGCAATTCCCATGATAATCTTAATATAAAGATGGTAACACTCCAGGGTGGAACAGAACAAAAACTGGATTAGTATTTTGATCTGCGGAGTACAACTGCTAAGACCCAACCCTGGATATGGATGAGGTACTGGAGTTTGTTTCTCCTAGTCATTCCGGAATAGAATGGCTTGACGGACCACAAGAGTAATAGGTATCGATGAACGAATGCACGCATACTCTTGACTATCAAATGATAGACAGGGGTCAGAATACAACTAAGAGGGACAACTCAAAGAACATATTAATTTTCTGAGTTATGGAGGCATAGATTAGTATGTCGAACCAAGTTCAACATGTTTCTTCCGGATAAGCCATGCAGAGAGGTAGGACTGGCAGATTCACAATTTATGAATGGAGAACTCCTCAAGAGTACTCTAATTGTGATCTATTGATCCAATAAACATCTGCCAGAATGGTTCATAGTATTTGGAAGAAGGAAAATACCATGGACCTCGAGGACTAATGAAAAGTTACTAATATCCTAAAGGAACTAGCAAATACGAACAACATGAAGTAGGGTGAATCTTGGGTTCAAAACCCAGGAGTAGAATGACTACTAACTAGGTGGCATCACGGGATGCTTTCGAGAATGATGGCCAGAATCATCACACTGGGACACAAATCATGGCTAAATTACTAGATGATCCCCTAAGACACCTAGGGTCATAATACCAGCTCCAACACATATGTCAAGGCAATAAAGTACCTCAACTCACTGATTTGTGTGATTAATCTGACCAAAGGCATATCGGAAACAGGAGGAAGGGATTTGCAAATGCATCCGACTATTTAGAAACCTGGGATGACTCGGACAGCATAACGGCTGTAAATGCTCAGAAAAGATTTGAGACATTCACAAAAATGGTGGCATAACCACTCAGAAGCACAACATCAAGGTTTCGAGATCAACAGTTAACATACAAAAGTCGTAGGAACTGAACTCAAGCTTAAAACCAACAATCTTATAAGTCTACGGATTAGTAACACGTGATCCTAATAGAAAGAAGAGATAGCCTAGTTCTTAATCCCCGTAGGAAAGATAAGATGACTCAGATCAGAAGGGCATAAGGTATAAGGAGTAAAAAGAGCCTTACGTTCCATCCCACAATCAATTCCCTTATATAACTAAAGCATTTCTAGACTCAACTTCGACCAGTTTGGCTTGGTAATCCTACAGGCAGTCAAGCTCTGATACCAACGCTGTCAGGACCCCGACTCAATGCCACATCGATCTAGCATGTAACACCTCATATCACTTTGCAGCCTCACGCACGGTATTCCCACGGGTGTCGCCTTACCTTTGCCCGGGACCGTTTGCGCCTTTTGGCACACGTATATGATAGTGTCGCTAGCATCCATATGATAGGGAGCCCGGGCTGACATGGCTAGTCGTAAACCCAAAGTGGCACAAACTTACAGGGACAGGCATCCATGACCCAGCATCGAACGTGTCGGTCATCAGCGAGTGAATCCAGGCTGTAGCACTGGGCTAGCAGGACTCCGGTGAACCGGGCTGTAGCGGGCTAACAGGACTCCGGTATTCATCGCGTGACATTTCCCCGAAGGGACAGACACAGGAACGAAGAAGGACACATGCCGGCCAGCCTAAGTGTTCCGGAGCAGTAGCAAGCTACCATGGCTCGGTGGAAACACTAGGAGACATTCCCCGGTAAGAGAGGCTACTAAAGATAAACAACTAGATAGTCAGATCCCACACATACCAAGCATTTCAATAACATACACACAATATGCTCGATATGTGCAAATACAACATGGCATCACAACATGACTCTACAACTCAAGTATTTTATTCAATAGGCTCCGAAGAGCGAGATAATACAAACATGGGTCTCATGACCCAACACTCAGAGCATACAAGTCAAAGCACAAGCGGAAGCTTAACATGTCTGAGTACAGACAACTATAAATGAAAAGGGCTGAAAAGCCTGACTATCTACCAGATCCTGCCGAGGGCACAAGATCGTAGCTGAGGTAACAAGCTAAACATCGAAGTCCACGTGGAACTACTAGTGAGACTGAAGTCTCTCTGCAAAAACATAAATTAAGCAACGTGAGTACAAATGTACCCAGCAAGACTTACATCAGAACTAACTACATATGCATCATTATCAACAAAGGGGATGGTGGGGTTTAACGGCAGCAAGCCAGCTTTGACTCGGTGGCTATCCTAAACTACGACTGCAAGTAACTCTTTTGAGGTGGCGCACGCGAGCCCACATATTCACCATATCAATACACCACTATGGATCCGCTCCCGTCTCCCTACGAGAACGCCATCCATAGCACTCACGCTTATCTTGCGTATTTTAGAATATCCACTTTCACTTGTCTATGAACTGATATAAGCAACCCAGAAGTCCTTTACCGCGGACACGGCTATTCGAATAGATGATGTTAACCCTGCAGGGGTGTACTTCTTCATACATGTTTCCACCACTTAGCGTCTGCACACGACATGTGCTCGGCAGACTTCAAGCGAAAGCCGACGTGGGTGTAGACCACGACCTACCTAAACACTCAAGTCTCTAGTCCAGGTTTATCGCCTATTCGGGTTCCATCCATGAGGAGATCCGGCCGGGGTTTCGCTCATAGCCCCAAACGATGTGAACAGGGCTCCGTGACACCAAACGGGCGCCCGGTATACCCGGCCACGTGCCTACCGCATCACAGCCCACCCCTCCGGTCAGCGCTGTGCACGGCCTCCAGCATACTACAAACACCAGAAACTACTTGCAACTCCTGGACAGAGGACTTGGGTGAATAAGAAGTCGAGCGGGGTCATATTTCAGGGCCCAATGTATGGTAGTAGCTGAATCATGGATCACAAACACAGAACTCAGTTCCTAAGGACGGCTTCAATGAGACAACCCACCATGTACTCCTACATGGCCTCTCACCGCTACCTTTATCAAATCATGTTCACACACTTAGCTCACACACAGTAGGACATGTTCACACGCCTCTGATTCATCCCCGATGAATCAGACCTGACTCAACTCTAAGCAGTAGCAGGCATGACAAACAAGCATGAATGAGTAGGTACATCAGGGCTCAAACAACTCCTACTCATGCTAGTGGGTTTCATCTATTTACTGTGGCAATGACAGGTCATGCAGAGGATAAAGGGGTTCAACTACCGCAGCATGTAACAGTTGAATCGGTGTTGTCCTAATGCAGTAAAAGAAAGCAGGAGCGAGAGAGTGGGATTGTATCGGAATGAACAAGGGGGTTTTGCTTGCCTGGCACTTCTGAAGATAACATTGAGTCTTCATCAGTGTCAACGATCACATCGTCGGTACAACGTCTACCGAGGGGGAAACAACACCGGCAAACACAGAAGAAACACGATCAATGCAAAGCACAATATGATGCATGCTATGACATGGCAATATGAATGTGTTTTGGGCTAATGCACCTAGCTATGATTTAAATGAAGTTGGTTTGAATACATGATTCAAACTCCAGCTCCATATATGATTATTTAAATGCCCTTTATTTGTTTTGTCCAAAACAGAGGACAAACATTGTTCAAACATGCATGAAAATGGTACAGATGGATTCCATGATTTTTTCTGATAATTTTTCATATATAATTTATTTAATTTGGAGTTACGGTTGAATTTCTATGATTTATTGAAGTTTGGGGTATTTTCTGAAATTTATAAATCATTTCCTGATTTATTTTAATTCCAGAAATACTTACTGCGTCAGCATTGCGTCACTATGACGTCAGCAGGTCAACAGACGCTGCTGCTGGTCAAACCTGACCAGTGGGGTCCACTGGTCAGTGACTGGGGCTAGTTAGTGCCGCTGACGTGTGGGCCCGGTCAACGGCCACGTCAGCTTGGTCAAAACTGACGCGTGGGGCCGCTCTGGTTTAGTTAATCCTAAACAGATATTAAACTGGGGTTAATTAGGGCGTGGGGCCTAGGTGTCAGTCACACGGTGCGGTGTTTAGTGGCTAATTAGGCCAGCCACGTCAGCAAGTGACACCGGCGACCACGGCGACGGCGAGACCTCGCCGGAGTTGCTCGGGACGGTGCTACAGCCCGCGGCTGGTCGCGCTGAGGGCACCGAGAGGGAGCCCGTGCTCCCGTGCATCTAGGGGCGCACACAGCTGGGCACAGGGAGGCCGGGGTCGACGGCGGCGACCACTTAGGCGGCGGCCGGAGCTACGGCAACGACGGGTTAGGCGATGCAGGGCGCCAGGGGAGGCGTTGGTGAGTGCTATGTGCTCCTGGGACTGTGGTGAGCACGACGGTGGGCTCGAGAACGAGCTGCGGTGGCTGTGGCCACGGCCACGCCATGGCCGGCGGCGAGAAACTCTTAGCCGCGGTGGGAGATGGGGCTAGGGGGCGAGAACGGAGGGGGCAAGCACAGGAGAAGCAGCGAAGGCTCACAGCGGATCCATTCGAGGCGGAGATGAGGCCGCGGACGGTCCGGAGCCGACGAATCGGGCGACGGCGACCGGCGGGTCCGAGGAGGGGAAAAATGTCGGGGCGGCGCTTCGGGGCTTCTGGAGGGGCGTGGCTCGGTGAGGTGGGTCGAGGACGGAGTGGCGGAGCTTGTGGGCTAGTCGGGGAAGCGAGGGAGGCCCGGTGGCCGTGGTGGCAGTGGACGGCGGCGACGAGCTCCGCTCGGTGGCTGCGTGCAAGAAACAGAGGAGGGGGAGGAGCAAGGAGAGTGAGAGAGCGTCGGGGGGTTGCATGGCATCGCGGGAGGCGACCAGGGCGGCGAGGGGGTAGCCAGGCAGGCAGGGAGGAGCTGGCGCAGCTCGCCTGCGCGCCGGGCACGCAGCTGCTTCAGGACGAGGGGAGGAAGACGACGGAGGGCTGCAGTGGTGGGCTGGGCCGGCCAGCTGCAGTGCTGGGCCGGTTGGCTACCAGGTGAGCGCCAGGTAAGATTCTCTCTCTCTTGTTTTATATTTCTGTTCTGTTTTTCTTTTATTAATATCTTTTGCCATTGTTTTGAATTTAAACAAATTCAAACAATGCCAAAAACTCCTCTGAATATTTTTATTTTGCTAGATGGACTTTTCCAAAAGCTCATAAAATATTTCAGGGGTATTTGAAATTATATTCTAATTATATGAATATAATTCAAATTCAAATAGCTAATGATTTAAATTCAAAGTCCCAAAAATAAATCCTTAAAAATGTTCAATATTTGGGTGGGACCAGAACCCTTGCCAAAAATTATCAAACATTTAAGAAGAGCATTTTGGAACAATGAATGAGATTTTAGGGGTTTTGCCCTTCTTTTATTTAGGGTTTTGAGGCTTCCAAATTTCCCCAGTTCAAGTTCAAAAATTTAAACATGATGCAAACACTAGGCAGCACCAGAAGCTAGGGATGTGACAGAACAACAGTGGACAGAAAGGTTTTCCCCCACAAGTGCGGACGGTGAACATGATATACGCAACCCACGTCCCCAAGAGGGAGCGGAAGCGTGCTCTAAGGGACGTATACGCAATGGAGCCAGTCGCCCCAAAGTTCAACCCATGGTCTTCCTGCCTGATCACTTTTGATCGAAGGGACCACCCCACTAGCATCCGTCATGGCAGATTCGTCGCATTGGTTCTAGACCCAATTATTGATGGATTTCACCTCACTAGAGTCCTTATGGACGGCGGCAGCAGCCTGAACCTGCTTTATCAGGATACAGTGCAGAAAATGGGCATCGATCCCTCGAGGATTAAACCCACCAGAACGACCTTTAAAGGCGTCATACCAGGTGTAGAAGCCAACTATACAGGCTCAGTTACACTTGAAGTGGTCTTCGGATCTCCGGATAATTTCCGAAGCGAGGAGTTAATCTTCGACATAGTCCCGTTCCGCAGTGGCTATCACGCACTGCTCGGGCGAACCGCATTTGCCAAGTTCAATGCGGTGCCGCACTACGCATACCTCAAGCTCAAGATGCCAGGCCCTCGAGGCATCATCACGGTCAATGGAAACACCGAACGCTCTCTCCGAA
This sequence comes from Triticum dicoccoides, assembly GCF_002162155.2. Lineage (NCBI taxonomy): Eukaryota > Viridiplantae > Streptophyta > Magnoliopsida > Poales > Poaceae > Triticum > Triticum dicoccoides. The sequence continues at coordinate 480,549,693 of NC_041384.1, read as the reverse complement.
CGGAGGAGCATATGGCGGCTATCACAGCGGAAGTACAAAGCAGCCTATCAAGGCAATTCTCTAGTCCGGCCATTAAACGTCTGGACACCGTCAAGCGCGCCCGGAGTAACCTACACCAAGACCGCCCGGCGCGTTCAGAGCAAGCGTAGCAATGCGGCCCCAACCCCAGCCCTCGCGAACTTGCGAAACCAGTGTTGCGCGTACATAACTACGCTCTGGAAATACCATGGGCACAGGGGGAGGGGCACCATCATGGCACGCGGCTTAAACTGTACTAGGGGCTGCCGATTTCTTAATTTTCTCTTATTTTTAGGACTCCATTCTTCGGAAGGCTTGTCCGGCAGTATAATTGCCGCACAAACGATACACCCAGGGAAGCAGAAAGCTACGCTGCGCTATGGAACTCTAAGGTGGTCTCTATAACAAGTAGTATACCTGTTTCACATGCCATTCCGCAGCTCGCCCCTGGAAAGGACATGTTAAATTGTCCCATCTTTTGCTTATTGCACTATTTGTATCGTCCTGCTTTGATCGCAGCTTTTTGAAATAAACAATGCATAGCTTCCGTCTATTATTGCATTACCTTTTTTACGAATATATGTTCATTCATGACATGTTGCACCCGTACATTTTGGTACGGCCAATACGTCAGGGGCTTAAGTACCCCACGATACAGTGTGAGAAGTCCGAACACTTTCACAAGTGCAGCACCCCGAACTTATATCATTATATGCATCGGCTCCGAATCATGTCTTGGGTCAATAGTTGGGTTTGCCCGGCTCCTATGTTTTGGTACCTTACGTTCCGTTATATCGGCTAAGATAGCACTAGGAGAACTACTGTGATTGTGCCCCAGTTGAGTTGGGCTAAGCACCTTAGTAGAGAAAGCTAAAACTGACCGTCATGATGAGGCGAGAGCTGGTCGCTGTTCGAGAGGTTCTCGGTCTTCCGAACACTAGGGGCTTCGCCGAAATTTAAAATTATAGAATTCTATGGCTAAGTGAGAGTGTTCAAGCATTATAGTCTGATTGCCTTGTTCGTCGTGTTGAGCGCCTCCCTCGAAGGACCCAAGAATGGGAAAAGAGCGCTGATGTTTATCCCGAACACCCTAGCACTCGTGGCATGGGGCAGAAGCCGACGACTCGCCATCTCTCAAATTTGATAAACGGCCGCACAGAAGGTAATACTTTAAATTCAAAAGTGTTGCTTAGCGCATATGAACAAGTTTTCAGCGTACATGATCACAAATGCGAGTTTACTCAAAAATTACATCTTTGGGGCATTCATCCGCTATAAGGTGGGCACCCTTTAGGACGCCCTCATAATACGCTTCCGGGACACGATGCTCCTTGCCCGGCGGCGGCCCGTCCTTCACCAGCTTCTCCGCATCCATCTTGCCCCAGTGCACTTTCGCACGGGCAAGCGCCCTACGGGCACCTTCGATGCAGACGGAGCGCTTGATTACTTCAAGCCGTGGACATGCATCCACCAGCCGCCTCACCAGCCCGAAGTAGCTCCCAGGCAGAGCCTCTCCAGGCCAAAGCCGAACTACGAGGCCCTTTATGGCCTGTTCGGCCACCTTGTGGAGCTCGACCATTTGCTTCAGCTGGTCGCTCAGAGGCACCAGGTGTCCGGCCTCAGCATACTGAGACCAGAACACCTTCTCCGTCGAGCTCCCCTCCTCGGCTCGGTAGTAGGCGGCGGCATCAGACGCACTGCGGGGCAAATCTGTGAATGCTCCTGGAGAGCTCCGGACTCGGGTAAGTAACAAGTAATTCACTTTCATGTGCTTGCCTTGCATAATGAATGCCTTACCCACCGCTATCTTCTTCATCATGTCAATTTCTTTGAGGGCTTTCTGGGCTTCGGCCTGGGCAGACTTCGCGCTTTTGAGGGCTGCCGCAAGCTCGGACGCTTGCGTCTTTGAGTCAACCTCCAAACTCTCGTGTTTTTTCACGAGAGCCTGGAGCTCTTTCTGCACCTCCTCCACCCGCGCCTCCTGCTTCTCTCTCTCCGTGCGCTCCGCGGCCGCTCTGTTTTCGGCCTCGGACAGCGCTTGCTTAAGGGTTGCCACCTCGGTCGTGGCCCCTATAATAGCACGTTGATCCTGTCATTTTTTGCAACCACATCTTCTCTATATAATTGCGCAAGGTATTACTTACCTTCCTTCTCCTCGAGTTGCCTCTTGGTATGGCCGAGCTCGTTCTTGGACCACGCGAGGTTTTGCTTCAGCGTATCCACCTCCGCAGTCAGTGCGGCGGAGGCCAGCAGCGAAGCCTGCATACGCATATTGACTTGATTATGTTAGACTCCTGCGAATGTTATTAGATCCTCTATTTGGCTTTTCTTTCCAAACGCCGAACAGAGCATCAGGGGCTACTGTCTATGTGGTAATATTTTTATTCTTTACTTACCTCAAAGCCTATTAGAAGGCTGGCACAAGCTTCAGTCAGTCCGCTCTTGACGGACTGAACCTTCTCGATCACCGCACTCATAATAGTGCGGTGCTCCTCGTCGATGGAGGCGCCTTTAAGTACCTCCAGCAAATTGTCCGGTGCCTCCGGTTGGACGGAGGTCACCGGCTCGGTAGGCTTGCCCCTCTTGGAAGGAGGCTGCCTACCGGAGTCCAGAACCGTTGAAGGTTCCGGCGCGGTGCCCTTGGGGGTTCTATCCCCTCTACGCCTGGAGTCCGGGAGGTCGCCTTGCGGCGCCTCCAGGACCACCTCCTCCTGGCTTGGAACCTGTTGGGACGCCACCTCGACGTCGTCCATAGGGTGGGGGAGGAAGCCGTCGGAAGTGAATTCACATCCGACGAATCCAGGGAGCCGCTCGACGACTCATCGAGCCCGGCCTTGGGCGGACTGCATAAACATGTTTGACATAAGGAAAAGCTGTGCAATGGAGGAATACTATGAATCACTCTGGTATCCGGACACTTACGATCTCGCCAGGGGCTTGGCCCTGTGCGGCCACTCCTCTTCGCTGTCGTCGGCGTTAGTGGGGCCATCCGGAGGAAGGGTTTTCCCCTTCTTGGACCCTTCGGCCTCCCCAGTTGGGGCGGCCTTCCTTTTCTTCTCTCCCCCCACTGGAGGGGGAGAGGTCACTTCTTCCTCCTCCTCGTCTTCACGGGAGGAGTGCATCTTGGAGTCGTCGGATGATGAATCCGACGCCCCCGGGCGCCGGGCACTCTTTCGAGTCCCCGTGGCCTTCTTCTTGGCCTTCTTCTCCGGCACCACATAGGGTGCCGGAACTAGCAGCTTCGCCAAGCGAGCGTCCGCTGGGCCTTTGGGCAAAGGAGCCAGACAGTTGATCTATCCGGACGTCTCCTGCCAATCCTGTCAAAGGTAAGGGAGCTTAGATCCCGCATAGAGTCAAACTATGAAGAACTAATACCTTGTAAAAGGTAAAAAACAGCTTACCGCACGAGCACGACGCTGCGTGATGAATCCGCAATCCTCGGTAGCGGATGCGGGGGCCTCGGCGCCCTTGAAAAGCACCTTCCAGGCATCTTCGTACATCGTGTCGAAGAGCATGCTCAGAGTTTGGTGCTACGCCGGTTCGAACTCCCACAGGTTGAAAGCCCGTTGTTGACACGGGAGAATCCGGCGGATGAGCATAACCTGGACTACGTTGACAAGTTTGAGCTTCTTGTCCACCAGGGTTTGGACGCATGTTTGGAGTCCGGTCAGCTCTCCTTCTTTACCCCACGACAGGCCCGTCTCTTTCCAGGAGGTGAGCCGCGTAGGGGGTCTGGATCAGAACTCAGGGGCTGCGACCCATTCAGGGTCGCGTGGCTCGGTGATGTAAAACCACCCCGATTGCCACCCCTTTAGGGACTCCACGAAGGAGCCCTTGGGCCATAGGACGTTGGGCATCTTGCCCACGATGGCGCCTCCGCACTCCGCCTGAGTGCCGCGGACCACCTTCGGCTTGACGTTGAAAGTCTTGAGCCATAGGCTGAAATGGGGGCGGATGTAGAAGAAAGCCTCGCACACGACAATAAACGCCGAGATATTGAGGACAAAGTTCGGGGCCAGATCGTGGAAATCCAGGCCATAGTAGAACATGAGCCCCCGGACAAATGGGTGGAGAGGGAAGGCCAGTCCACGGAGGAAATGGGGGAGGAACACCACCGTCTCATGAGGCCTAGGGGTGGGGATGAGCTGCCCCTCTTCGGGAAGCCGGTGCGCAATGTCGTTAGACAAGTATCTGGCCTTCCTCAGTTTTTTGATGTGTCCCTCCATGACGGAGGAGACCATCCACTTGCCTCCCGCTCTGGACATGGCTGGAGAAGGTTGAGGTGGGGTGTGCGGACTTGGGCGCTGGAGCTCGAGTGCGCGGAAATGGATAGGCAAAGGAGGAAGAAGGCGCGGATGAGAAGGTGGATCCTTATCCCCTTATATGGGCGGACGCGACTATGCGCCCCCACCAGCCTGATAAAACTCGCTTATCTCCCAAGCGCCATAGTCAATGGCGCGGTTGGGTTACCCACACCCGTATTGATGAGAATCCCGGAATAAGGGGACACGATCTCTGCTTTAACAAGACATGCCAAGGAAATCGCCTCGCTAAACGCGCTAAGGTGGGATAGTAAAATGATTCGAATAAAGACTTGGCCATGGTGTGATGTCACGCTGCGGAATGCGTCAGCAGATTAGATTTGTGTAAGTATTATTCTCTCTATGGCAATATGTGGAAACTTATTTTGCAGAGCCGGACACTACCTTTGTGTTCAGAATCTTCTATGAAGTACTTGGAGGAGGAACCCGCCTTGCAATGCCGAAGACAATCTGCGTGCCGGAATCGTCGTCATTGAAGCCTGGTTCAGGGGCTACTGAGGGAGTCCTGGATTAGGGGGTGTCCGGATAGCCGGACTATACCTTCGGCCGGACTCCTGGACTATGAAGATACAAGATTAAAGACTTCGTCCCGTGTCCGGAAGGGACTTTCCTTGGCGTGGAAGGCAAGCTTGGCGATACGGATATGTAGATCTCCTACCATTGTAACCGACTCTGTGTAACCCTAGCCCTCTCCGGTGTCTATATAAACCGGAGAGGTTTAGTCCGTAGGACGAACAACAATCATACCATAGGCTAGCTTCTAGGGTTTAGCCTCTCGGATCTTGTGGTAGATCTACTCTTGTACTACCCATATCATCAATATTAATCAAGCAGGACGTAGGGTTTTACCTCCATCAAGAGGGCCTAAACCTGGGTAAAACATCGTGTCCCCTGCCTCCTGTTACCATCCGACCTAGACGCACAGTTCGGGACCCCCTACCCGAGATCCGCCAGTTTTGACACCGACAATTCCCCTAAGGGGAAAGGAAAGAGGAGGACAGGGAAGGAAGGAGGAGACCTATTCCCATCTTTACTTCTCTCCCCTAGGTCCGGCTGCCATAGAGGGGTGCACCAGCCCCTTTTGGGCTGGTGTGCTCTCTTCTCTTGGCCCATATGGCCCATAAACTTCACGGGGGCTTACTGAAACAACTTTCGATGACCCGGGCTTACTGAAACAACTTTCGATGACCCGATGACTACCCGGTACTCCCTAAAACTCTTTCGGTGTCCAAATAGTACCGTCCTATATATCAATCTTTACCTCCAGGCCATTCTAGAGGTCCTCGTCATGTCCGTGATATCATCCGGGATTCCAAACAACATTCAGTCACCAAATCATATAACTCATGTAACACCATATCATCAACGAACGTTAAGCGTGCGGACCCCACGGGTTCGAGAACTATGTAGACATGACCGAGAGACCTCTCCGGTCAATAACTAATAGCGGAACCTGGATACCCATATTAGCTCCTACATATTCTACGAAGATCTTTGTTGGTCGAACCTTATGACAACATACATTATTCCCTTTGTCCATCGGTATGTTACTTGCCCGAGATTCGATCGTCGGTATCTTCATACCTAGTTCAATCTCGTTACTGGCAAGTCTCTTTACTAGTTCCATAATACATCATCTCGTAACTAACTCCTTAGTCACTTTGCTTGCAAGGCTTCTTATGATGTGTATTGCCGAGAGGGCCCAGAGATATCTCTTCGATACTCGGAGTGACAAATCCTAATCTCGATCTATGCCAACTCAACAAACACATTCGAAGATACTCGTAGAGCATCTTTATGGTCACCTAGTTACGTTGTGACGTTTGATAGCACACAAAGTATTCCTCCGGTGTCCAGGAGTTGCATAATCTCATAGTCGAAGGAATATGTATTTGACATTAAGAAAGCAATAGCAATAAAGTGAACGATCAATATGCTAAGCTAACGGATGGGTCTTGTCCATCACATCATTCTCCTAATGATGTGATCTCATTTATCAAATGACAACTTATGTCTATGGTTAGGAAACCTTAACCATCTTTTGATCAACGAGCTAGTCTAGTAGAGGCTCACTAGGGACACAGTATTTGTTTATGTATCCACACATGTATTTAAGTTTCCGGTCAATACAATTCTAGCATGAATAATAAACCTTTATCATGATTAAGGAAATGTAATAATAACCATTTTATTATTGCCTCTAGGGCATATTTCCATCAGGTTCTCCATTTATCTTTGAAGGGAAAAGCATTGACATGGTATAGGCTATGCGATGATATTGGATCTTGGAACTAGAATCAACTGAAATTGGAATTTCACCAAAAAAATTATCCTATGCATCTAGTTCATCGTGATCGGAATTATATATATATATATATAATTCCAATCATGAGCTCTTGAGAGAAATATATATATAATTTTTGGCCTCATGAAGGAGAAAGTATCGCTCTAGCCTGGGGGAGGCTTAAGTCAATGTTGTATTCATGCCCCAATCATGAGCTCTTGAGAGAAATTATCATTCAGAATTTTTATGCTCGGCTTTCTCGTGATGATCAATCCATGCTCGATACTTCTTGTACTAGATCTTTTATGAAGAAGCCTATTTAATTTAGGTGGGATCTTTTAGAAAGAATTAAATGAAACTCTGAAGATTCGGAACTCGACGAAGGTAAAGAGTCAGGTATTAAGCTTGAGTTTGATTGTGTTAAATCTTTTATGAATACCGATGCTTTTCACAAGTTTAGTACTAAATATGGGCTTGACTCTGAGATAGTAGCCTCTTTTTTGTGAATCATTTGCTACTCATGTTGATCTCCCTAAGGAGAAGTAGTTTAAATAGCATCCCCCTATTAAAGAACCGATCATAGTTAAAGATGAAACTATCATTTACAATGTTGATCCAGTTGTGCCTACTGCTTATATTGAAAAACCACGCTTCCTTGTTAGGATAAAGGAACATGCTAAGATTTCAATTGTGGTTCGCAAAAGCAATATTAAAGCACCTAAACCCTCCAAGCAAATTAAAGGATGACCTAGTGTTTCTATGATTAAAGATCTCCTGGTAGAAAATATTGATGGGCATGTTATCTATTTTTGCGATCAAGCTGCTAGAATTGCTAAACCCGATGAAAAAGATAAACATAGACCTGTTGTTGGCATGCCTGTTGTCTCAGTTAAAATAGGAGATTATTGTTATCCTGGTTTATGTGACTTAGGTGCTAGCGTGAGTGTTATTCCTTTTACCTTGCTAGATCATTGATGGCACGTGTTGCCACGCCCGTCCATTTTTACGATAGAATGATAGTCATTTTCACTCATATATATAGGCATGAAATATGTATGTTTATTTTATCCATCCTAGAAGAACATGCTACTTATTTCCATAAGTGGCTATTTCTCCATGTTCATATTAGGCTTGTGTGTCCTAGAAAATCTAAAATAAAAGATTGGAAATCAGAAGTATTTCAGATTACAATGAAGAAAACCATGTTCCTCAAATCATGGTACAACCAATCCATGATTTATAGCATAAGAACACATGTCTACATATACAACAACACATCATTTATGTGCACACCAAACAAAAAATACAAATCAAAACTTATAAACCGACAAAACCAGAACCCTGAGTATGTGGTACTCACCAAAGCTCCACGCAGGAGTAACTGCAGTGACTGCCATCATAAGAGAATCTCTTTTGCTCAAAGCATCTGCAACCTTGTTTTCTTTTTTTGTATTCAATCTTGAGTAGATATCAAGGTCTTATGAAATGCAGTACTGTCTTTTGGGCGGTGTAGAAAGCCCTTGTCATTTTCATTGCAGAATGGAGGGAGTACTATACATCATTTCATGGACCATGCTTTGCTTTCTTCTGGTATGTCTTTGCAATGGCATTGTGTCTTAAGGTGTACTTCCTCATATTTGCGGTTGAAGAATTTGATCTGATCTACAGTAAGAAAAGGTTTCTTAATCTCAATATCCAATGTGAGTAGGTTAATGTGAAACAATCGGTCAAGTTGTGTTACATGCCAAACAACTTACAATTTCTTATATGGAAGTATCAACGAAGTGATTAATAGTAAGGTAGGTCAATCCAGGAAATAACTAAATGGGTAGTCTCTCGAGAAAAGTAGATATAATTGCTCCCTATTAAGCAACAACATGGTATATATTGATGAAGCAAACAACAATAGTACCCAAGGAGGCGGTTTCCTAATATAAGTAAGAGAACACCATCTATCAATTGAGAATCCTAAACTGAGTATGATTATGGAACTGTCCTTACTATATCTTTGAATTTGTGAACATAAAACCTATGTGTCAAATGAGAATTGCCTAAATTGTTTAGTTCTCCGTGCATGTGCATGCATGTTATGTGTCTTTGATAATTACGATACACCCCACATGCTAATGGTGGAGCGATTTAGGCACCTGCTTTATAAAAGATATAAGAATATATTGAGATATAGTTTGCAAAAAAATTAATATAAATGACCGCCAACATAGTCATGTTGCTTCACTTCTTCTGAATGAACTTTACCCAATTTTATAACTGAGAGATACCTAAAGTAAATGGTGAAGAAGATCGCAAGCCAGCCACTTGATGCTACATAAAAACTTGAGTATCTTTTGATAAAAAACTATTAGCTTCTAATGTGCAAGCTCCCCTCTCATCAGAATCTAGGTGGCCTCAAGGACCCAACAAAATGTGCAAGCTGAAAATAAGCTCAAGAACACCAAATGTGGTGGCATTTATGCAATAAATACCGACTTGCTTATACATTCAATCAGTCATCCTTAGACTTAATTTAAAATGAGAATGTGTATATATTGAATTAGGAATCTGTCCATCAATGTAATTATCCACTTTTCATTTAAAAGCATCACAACCAGACAACCAACGCGAGATAAAAGAGCCTTAATCACCATTTTACCCTCATCTATTATTTTACACGAGATATTCTCACAAGCCGGTAAAATAGGCAACCTCGAACTATATGAAAATCTCACATTCATCTGTGTGCCTAATAGGTATGTACCGGGGGGTTATGTGCATGGCAGCAGACTATGCAAGCAGAGGCAACAATGACGGCAGTATCCCACGCTCCAGCTCGTAGCCTCTGCCTTCCGCAATTCATGGATCCCCTCATTGATTATTGTATGACTCGATTCAGCATATGAAGATACATGTAGTTCGAATAAGAAACACTCATGGATCCCCTCATCGATTGCTTTTTTTAATCAGAAACACATGCCGTAATTAGTACCCATGACATCAACTAAACAATGAAATGTGTACCATGCTATTTTATTGGTAGTCAGAATATCTTACTGAGATGACTAAAAATGAAATTTTAATTATTTACTTGTAGAATTCATAGTTTGTCTTGATTGGGATCATGCCATTTTGGATCAGAATTAAGCATTTCAACTTTCCAGTCATGATAAGATAGTAAACAAGCAATAATATTATCAATAAAATGAGAAAATACAAATGATCTAGTGGAAACAATTAAATCAAGCTTCATCGCATAGAGGGACGGAGATGACCAAACAATGTATAGATTGGTTGCTCCAAAGGAAACATATAATCAACAACTTTTCCGTCAATAAAAATTGCAAAACACTTACACATATCCATAACACACGCTGCCTTCCATCAACAGCAAGAACCGAAGAGCAAGATCTAAGAAAAAAACGCATATGGGGGAGGTGGTGGGGCGCTCACCTTGTTGCTGCTGGCTTGTGTAGATTGGACAGAGGCAAGAGCTGCGGGCTTGGGAGGAGAACAACGGGTCATGGAGATCAATCAATCATGACCCAACATCGCTGCCTTCACGGAGAACCCAGCAGCGGAGGCGATGTCCGCTGACTCAGTCAATCATCGTTCGTGATTAAACTTCATGTTGTTGACTATCATACCCCATCCGGCCGCGTCGCTGGCGTCCGCGCCCCATCTGGTGGCGGCGCTCATGTTTGTGCAATCGAACGTCATTCGTGCGACCGAACGGACCATCGAGGGGTTGTCCACCTTGTCCGTGCACACCCAGCGTAGCCGCCATTGCAATCTGATACCCCACATCAGTCTGGCGGCGAAAGCGAAAGAGACCAGGTCACGACCATCCATTGTTTTAGGGTTCTATGCTTGTGTTGCGATGTTGGACGGGATGTTAGTACAGGCCAAGTAGTCCGGTAGGCCCAATTGAACGTAAGACACCCAAAAAAGCCACCGCGGCAGCGGCCCAAAAAGGCCAGCACAGCCTGACGCGTGTGTCAGCCTGCACACCAGATTTAGGTGGGACTAACAACAAATCCGATGGCCAAAAACGACTAAAAGTGACGATCCAACAATTAGAAATGCTAATGGCCTGAGAGGGCTGGAAGGGTGCTTAGTTTTAATGCATCTAAATACCAAGAAATTATGAATGATATAGATGTTACTGTTAAACTTGCCAATAGAGACACCAACACACCACTTGGGATTGTCAGACATGTTGCAGTCTTGTGTGGGAAAATAAAATACCATACTGATTTTCTAGTTCTTGGTTCCCCACAAGATGACTTTTGTCCCATAATCTTTGGTAGACCTTTCTTGAACACTGTTAATGCCACTATAGATTGCCATAAACAAACTGTCAGTGTTAGCTTTGGTGATGAGTCTCATGACTTTAATTTCTCCAAGTTTAGTAGATAACCTCATAAGAAAGAATTACCTAGTAAGTATGAAATAATTGGTCTTGCTTCTAAGGCTATGCCTCCTACTGATCCTTTAGAACAACCTTTGCTTGACCATGAAAATGATATGCACTTGCGTGAAAGAAATGAAATAGATAAAATATTCTTTGAACAACAACCTCTACTTAAACACAATTTGCCTATTGAAACTCTTGGAGGTCCTCCTCCGCCTAAAGGTGATCATGTGTTTGAATTAAAACAATTGCCTGACACTTTGAGATATGCTTATACTGATGAGAAAAAGATATATCCTATTATTATTAGTGCTAACCTTTAAAAACATGAAGAAGAAAGATTACTAAAAATTCTAAAGAAGCACTGTTCTCCTATTGGATATAGTCTTGATGATCTTAAGGGCATTAGTCCCACTCTCTGTCAGCACAAGATTAAAATGGAACATGATGCTAAACCCGTTGTTCATCAGCAACGGCGTTTGAATCCTAAGATGAAAGAAGTGGTAAGAACTGAAATACTGAAGCTTCTAGAAGTAGGTATAATCTATCCCAGAGCTGATAGTAGATGGATAAGTCATGTTCATTGTGTCCCTAAAAAGGGAGGTATTACTGTTGTTCCAAATGATAAAAATGAACTTATTCCACAAAGAATTGTTACTGGTTATAGAATGGTAATTGATTTTAGAAAATTAAATAAAGCTACTAGAAAAGATCACTACCCTCTGCCTTTTATTGATCAAATGCTAGAAATATTATCTAAGCATACACACTTTTGTTTTCTTGATGGATATTCTGGTTTTTATCAAATACCTGTTTCACAACCTGATCAAGAGAAAACCACCTTTACTTGTCCTTTTGGAAATTAGGCTTATAGACGTATGCCTTTTCGGTTATGCAATGCACCTGCTACCTTTCAAAGATGCATGGTTGCTATATTCTCTGATTTTTGTGAAAAGATTCTTGAGGTTTTCATGGATGATTTTTATGTTTATGGAACTTCTTTTGATGATTGCTTAAGCAACCTTGATCGAGTTTTGCAGAGATGTGCGCAAACTAATCTTATCTTGAATTGGGAGAAGTGCCACTTTATGGTTAATGAAGGTATTGTCTTGGGGCATCAAATTTATGAACGGGGTATTGAGGTGGATAAAGCTAAAGTTGATGCAATTCACAAAATGCCATGTCCCAAGGACATAAAAGGTATTCGTAGTTTCCTTGGTCGTGCTAGTTTTTATAGGAGGTTTATTAAAGACTTGTTTAATATTTCTAGGCCTCTTATTAATCTTTTACAAAAGGATATTCCATTTGTTTTTTATGATGATTGTGTAGAAGCCTTCGAAACACTTAAGAAACTCTTAACTTCCGCACCTATAGTTCAACCACCTGATTGGAACTTGCCTTTTGAAATTATATGTGTTGCTAGTGATTATGCTGGTGGTGCTATTCTAGGACAAAGAGTTGATAAGAAATTAAATGTCATCCATTATGCTAGTAAAACTCTAGACAGTGCCCAAAGAAATTATGCTACTACTAAAAAAGAATTTTTAGCAGTTGTGTTTGCTTGTGATTAATTCAGATCTTACATTGTTTATTCCAAAGTAATTGTTCACGTTGATCATGCTGCTATAAAATATCTTATGGAAAAGAAAGATGTTAAACCTAGACTCATTAGGTGGGTTCTCTTGCTACAAGAATTTGATTAACATATCATTGATAGGAAAGGAGCTGAGAACCCCGTAGCAGATAACTTTTCTAGGTTAGGAAATATTCTTGATGACCCACTACCTATTGATGATAGTTTTCCTGATGAACAACTAGCTGCAACAACTGTTTCTCACAACACACCTTGGTATGCTGCTACCTCTTGAGCTTGTGTTCGTTTTTCCCTTGAAGAGGAAAAGGTGATGCAGCAAAGTAGAGTAAGTATTTCCCTCAGCTTTTGAGAACCAAGGTATCAATCAAGTAGAAGACAACGCAACAAGCCACCGTATACGTGCACAAACAAACACCAACTTGCACCCAACGCGACAAAGGGGTTGTCAATCCCTTCACAGTTATTTGCAAAGTGAGATCTGATATAGATGGATAAACGGTAAAGTAATATTTTTGGTATTTTTGGTTTATGGAACGGAAAGTAAAAGATTGCGAAGAAAGTAAATAGGAAACTAAAATTGTAGGTCGGAAACTTATATGATGGAAAATAGACCCGGGGCCATAGGTTTCACTAGAGGCTTCTCTCAAGATAGAAAATATTATGGTGGGTGAACAAATTACTGCCGAGCAATTGATAGAAAAGCACAAAGTTATGACGATATCTAAGGCAATAATCATGAATATAGGCACATTTCCGTGTCAAGTAGACCAAAACGATTCTGCATCTACTACTATTACTCCACACATCGACCGACTCCTACCTGCATCTAGAGTATTAAGTTCATAAGAATAGAGTAACGCATTAGGTAAGATGACATGATGTAGAGGGATTAACTCAAGCAATATGATGAAAACCCCATCTTGTTATCCTCGATGGCAACAATACAATACGTGTCAGTTCCCCTTTTGTCACTAGGATCGAGCACCGCAGGATTGAACCCAAAGCTAAGCACTTCTCCCATTGCAAGAAAAACCAATCTAGTTGGCCAAACCAAATCGATAGTTCGAAGAGACTTGCAAAGATATCAAATCATGCATATAAGAATCCAGAGGAGATTCAAATAATATTCATACATAAGCTGATCATAAATCCACAATTCATCGGATCTCGGCAAACACACCGCAAAAAATATTACATCGAATAGATCTCTAAGAACATTGAGGAGAACTTTGTATTGAGAATCAAAGAGAGAGAAGAGGCCCTCTAGCTACTAGCTATGGACCCGTCGGTTTATGGTAAACTACTCACGCTTCATCGGAGAAGTGATGGTGTTGATGTAGAATCCCTCTGTGATCAAATCCACCTCCAGTAGGATGCCGGAAAAGGCCCCTAGATGGGATCTCATGGGTACATAAGGTTGCGGCGGTGGAAAAGTGGTTTCGTGGCTCCCCTAGAAGGTTTTGGGGTATTTGAGAATATATAGGTGGAAGAAATAGGTCGGTGGAGTCACGAGGGGCCCACAAGGGTGGGGTTGCGCCCTACCCCCCTGGGCGCACCCTCCAACCTTGTGGACGCCTCGTGGCTTCTCTGACTTGCACTCCAAGTCCTCTGGATGCCTTCTGGTCCAAGAAAAATCATCGCGAAGGTTTCATTCCGTTTGGACTCCGTTTTGTATTCCTTTTCTGCGAAACTCTAAAACAAGGAAAAAACATAAACTGGCACTGGGCTCTAGGTTAATAGGTTAGTCCCAAAAATCATATAAAATTGCATATTAATGCATATAAAACATCAAAAACAGATAATATAGTATTATGGAATAATAAAAAAATTATAGATACGTTGGAGACGTATCATATGCTAACTATGTTAATTACATTGTTGCTAAATATATACCACCTAGTTTCACATATCAAAAGAAAAAAATTCTTTTATGATTTAAGACATTATTTTTGGGATGACCCACATCTTTATAAAGAAGGAGTAGATGGTATTATTAGACATTGTGTACCTGAGCATGAACGGGAACAAATCCTACGGAAATGTCATTCTGAAGCTTATGGAGGACATCATGCAGGAGATAGAACTGCTCACAAGGTATTGCAATCTGGTTTTTATTGGCCTACTCTCTTCAAGGATGCCCATAAGTTTGTCTTATCTTGTGAAGAATGTCAAAAGAATTGGTAATATCGGTAAGCGTCAGGAAATGCCTATGAATTATTCTGTTGTTGTTGAACCATTTGATGTTTGGGGTTTTGATTATATGGGATCTTTTCCTTCCTCTAATGGGTATACTCATATTTTGGTTGTTGTTGATTATGTTACTAAGTGGGTAGAAGCTATTCCAACTAGCAGTGTTGATCACAACACTTACATTAAAATGCTTAAAGAAATTATTTTCCCAAGGTTTGGAGTCCCTAGATATTTTATGAATGATGGTGGTTCACACTTTATTCATGGTGCCTTCCGTAAAATGCTTGCTAAATATGATGTTAAACATAGAGTTGTCTCCCTATCATCCTCAATCTAGTGGTCAAGTTGTTAGCAATAGAGAAATAAAATTAATATTACAAAACACTGTCAATAGGTCTCGAAAGAATTGGTCTAAGAAATTAGATGATGCACTTTGGGCTTACAGAACAGCTTACAAAAATCCTATGGGTATGTCTTCTTATAAAATGGTTTATGGAAAAGCTTGCCATTTGCCTCTTCAGTTAGAACATAAAACATATTGGGCAATTAAAGAACTCAACTATGATTTCAAACTTGCCGGTGAAAAGAGGTTATTTGATATTAGCTCACTAGATGAATGGAGAACCCAAGCTTATGAAAATGCCAAATTATTCAGAGAAAAAGTTAAAAGATGGCATGGAAAAAGAATCCAAAAGCGGGAATTCAAAGTTGGAGAATATGTTCTTTTGTACAAGTCTCGTTTTAGATTCTTTGCAGGGAAACTTCTTTCCAAATGGGAAGGACCTTATATTATCGAAGAGGTTTACCGTTCTAGAACCATTAAGATCAATAATGTCGAAGGTACAAACCCGAAGGTGGTCAATGGACAAAGCATCAAACATTATATCTCTGGTAGGCCTATTAATGTTGAAAGCAATATTATCCAAACCATGACACCGGAAGAACACATAAAAGAAACCTTCCGGAACACTCCAGAATCCTAAAAAAGAGGAGGTACGTGATACAGTAAGTAAACAAACTCCAAAAAATTTCTGTTAGTTTTGGAATACAACAAAAATTAGGAAAATAAGAAACAACCAGGAAGGCAACAGAGGAGGGCATGATACACCAAGGCGCGCTTGCCCTCCTTGGCACGCCCAGGTGGGTTGTGCCCACCTCGGGAACCTTCCCGACTCCGTTTTCCTCACGTTTGCTTATTTCTCAAGATAAAAAAATCTTTGTATACCCCCCGAACGTATTGACCACTTCATCACGGAGAAATCTTCTGTTCTTGTTTCTTGCTATCTTTCTGACAGATCTAAAAATATGTTGTCTCAAGATTCAGAGGGAGAGAGGCATGTTTCTCACCAGCCTCTCAATCCAAATGTCTTTAAGAAGACCTTCCCATATTTTTGGTTCAGGGATGAGGAGGACATCGATCCGGATGAGATGGAGGATGCATCCTCAGATGAAGATGAAGTTCCACTACCTCAACTTGGAGATACGCATGTGGAGCTCAAGAAGTCAAGCCTCACCAACAAAACTAAAACCCAATCTATCCCTTCTTGTTTTCTACAGGATAGCAAGGCAGCATTATGCAAGAAGATATTAAAGCTTGAGCTAGAGAATGAGGATCTTAGGGAGGATAATTTTAGCCTCTGACGCAAGCTAGAGAAGAAGAACATGACCTCACCACCACCACCATCATCATCTTCCCCACTAAAGGAGACTTGAGTACATGGGTATGGGCACTCCCCTTAGCTTTTGTCAAGCTTGGGGGAGATGCCCCGGTATCGTATCACCATCACTTTTATCGCCTTTACATATTTTAGTTCGATCTTTAGTTTTATCATGAGTTAGTTGAATAAAAGTTTAGCATGATCTATCTTCGAGTATTAGTTCTTGTGATCAATCTATGTAATTGAGCGAGAGTTATATAATAAAGTTTAGTTTGAGTTTTTGCTTCTTTACTTTTATGTTACAATCAAATAAAAATAAATAATTGGAAAAGATCATATGCTAATCTTATGGTAAGTAGTGACATCACATAAGTAAAAGTATAAGTGGTAAAATTTATTGGAGATTGACAAACACATCATTGGTCAATGATGCAACTCAAGAAATAATTAATAAGGGAAGAGAAGATTCACATGCAAATACACTATCGTGGACATCTTTTATGATTGTGAGCCCCCATTGAATATTATATGTCAAAATTGTTGACGTTGGACAAGGAAGACAATGTAATGATTTATGTTTGTTCATATTCACACAAAAGTTATATTGTCATAGATCCTTCAACATGTGGTGCTTGCTCAATGTCTTTGCTAGCCAAAATTCCACACTAAGTAGAGATACTACCTGTGCATCCAAAAACCCTAAACCCGAATCTTGTTTTGAGATTCCACCATACCTACCCATGGGTTGAGTAAGATCCTTCAAGTTGTCATCGGCACGATAAGGCGATAAAAATTGGTTCGAAAAGTGTTTGATCATTTAGTGTGATAGAAAATTGAGTGTTGTATGAACTTGCGATGGCAAAGTAATAAAAGTGACGGACTGCATAATAAAGGTTGCTATCATAGGGGGCAATTAACATGATGTTCTTTCGCATTAAGGGATTTGGCATACAAACCAAAAAGCGCATGACAACCTCTGCTTCCCTCTGCGAAGGGCCTATCTTTTACTTTCATGTATTTACTTTTATGCCAGAGTCAAAGTATTCTCCCCTATTCCTTTTTTATTTTCTCTTTTTGCAAGCATCATGTGGTGAGGAAAGATCTAGACACATATATCCAGTTGGATATGAGTGAGCATGAGTTATTATTGTTGACATCACCCTTGAGGTGAATACGTTGGGAGGCAAACCTATAAGCCCCTATATTTCTATGTGTGTGGTTGAAACTTCTTGCTCATGGGTATAAGGTGAGTGTTAGCAATCATGGAAGATTAAATGATGGTTGATTATGTGGACTTGCCAAAAGGCTCCGATGCGAGACCCTTCCTGAAAAGATGATGAATTGTAGTTGCAAAGTTGACTGAGAACATAGTTTGTTGGTTTTTAGTGGATTTTATGCTTTTACTTTGATGTTGTGATGAATTGTTACTTGTTCATGAGAATTTATATGATAAAGTTTGTTGTTGTTATAATAATAAGCATGATGCTGCTATGTTTGTATTTTGTTTTTATCGACGCCTCTCTCTCTCTCTAAGCATGTGGACATGTTTTTCGATATCGGTTTTTCGCTTGAGGACAAGCGAGGTCTAAGCTTGGGGGAGTTGATACGTCCATTTTGCATCATGTTTTCCTACTGTTATTCATAATGTTTTTATGTATAATAATGCTTTGTGGAGTAATTCTAATGCCTTTTCTCTCATAATATGCAAGGTTTACACAAAGAGGGAGAATGCCGGCAGCTGGAATTCTGGACCTGAAAAAGCTACGTCAGAGATACCTATTCTGCACATCTCCAAATGAGCTAAAAATTTATGGAGAATTATTTTTGAATATATAAAAATACTGGAGCAAATAACTACCGGAGGGGGCCACCTTGTGACCACAAGACACCAGGGCGCGCCAGGCTCCCAGGCGCGCCCTGGTGGTTTGTGTTCAGCCCCACCCACTTCCGGTGCCCATCTTCTGGTATATAAGTCATTTTGACCTAGAAAAATAAGAGGAGGACTTCCAGGACAGAGCACCGCCGTCTCAAGGCGGAACTGGGGCAGGAGCACTTTTGCCCTCCGGCGGAGTGATTCCGTGGGGGGAACTTCCCTCCCGGAGGGGGAAATCGAAGCCATCGTCATCACCAACAACCCTCTCATCTTTGGGAGGGAAATCTCCATCAACATCTTCAACAGCACCAACTCCTCTCAAACCCTAGTTCATCTCTTGTGTTCAATCTTTGTACCGGAACCTCAGATTGGTACCTATGGGTGACTAGTAGTGTTGATTACATCTTATAGTTGATTACTATATGGTTTATTTGGTGCAAGATTATATGCAGATCCATTATGTTATTTAATAACCCTCTTATCTTGAGCATGAATATCATTTGTGAGTAGTTACTTTTGTTCTTGAGGTCATGGGAGAAGTCATGTTGCAGTAATCATGTGAACTTGATATGTGTTGGATATTTTCATGATATGTATGTTGTGATTCCCTTAGTGGTGTCATGCGAACGTCAACTACATGACACTTCACCATCTTTGGGCCTCAGGGAATGCATTTTGGAGTAGTTATTAGATGATGGGTTGCTAGAGTGACAGAAACTTAAACCCTAGTTTATGCGCTACTTCGTAAGGGACCGGTTTGGATCCAAATGTTTAATGCTATGGTTAGATTTTATCTTAATACTTTTCTCGTAGTTACGGATGCCCATGAGGGGGTTAATCATAAGTGGGAGGTTTTTTCAAGTAAGAACAACACCCAAGCACCGGTCCACCCACATATCAAATTATCAAAGTAGCGAACGCAAATCAAACCAAGATGATGAAAGCGACTAGATGAAATTCCCGTGTGCCCTCAAGAACACTTTGCTTATTATAAGAGATCGTTTTGGTCTGTCCTTTTCCACTAAAGGATTGGGCTACCTTGATGCACTTTATTTACCATTACAGTTACTTGTCCATTACAAATTACCTTGCTATCAAACTACCTATTACCGACTATTTCAGTGCTTTCAGAAATTACCTTGCTGAAAACCACTTGTCATTTCCTTCTGCTCCTCGTTGGGTTCGACACTCTTACTTGTCAAAAGGACTACAATTGATCCCCTATACTTGTGGGTTATCAAGGAGTTGGATGCACAAGCAAAATTACTGGTTAGTATAAGGGAAGGCTAGCAAATAGATTGAGAAGCAACCAACCAAAAAACGAAAACGGTCATAAAGGAGCATTGAACATAATCAACACTGAATAATGCACCACAAGTAGGATATAATTTCATTGCATAACTATTGACTTTACGTGCATGCATAGGGAATCACAAACCTTAGCACCAGTTTACTTAATAAAGCATAATTACTCACCAACATGACTCACATATCACTATCTCCATATTGCAAAACTATTGCAATGAATCAAGTTCATAATATCCAATGATCTTCATGAAAGTTTTTATTATATGACCCTTGGATATCTATCACTTTGGGACCAAATTCATATCTCATGCAAATTACCATTACTATTCTTAACTCTCAAAAAGATCTAAGTGAAGCAAGAGAGCATAAACATTTCTTCAGAATTTTCATCTCACAAAATAATATAAGTGAAGCATGAGAGCATATTTCTTTAAAATTTTCCAACTCTCCAAACAATACAAGTGAAGCATGAGATTTTATTTCTTCACAATATAAAGACCTCCGTGCTCAAAAAGATATAAGTGAAGTACTAGAGCAACTACCTAGCTCAAAAGATTTAAGTGAAGCACATAGAGTATTCTAGCAAATCATGATATGTGTGTGGCTCTCTCAAACAAGTGTTTTCAGCAAGGATGATTGCGACAAAGTAAATAATAAACAAAGCAAAGACTCATATAATACAAGACACTCCAAGCAAAACTCATGATATGTGACGAATAAAAATATATCTCCAAGTAAAATTACCGATGGTCGTTAGAAGAAAGAGGTGATGGTTTCCGGGGCATCCCCAAGCTTAGTTGCTTGGGAGTCCTTGAATATTACCTTGGGGTGCCTTGGGCATCCCCAAGATTAGGCTCTTGCCACTCCTTATTCCTTGATCCATCGTGATCTCACCCAAAACTTCAAAACTTCAATCACACAAAACTTAAAAAAACCTTTGTGAGATCCGTTAGTATAATAAAGCAAATCACCACTTTAAGTACTGTTGCAAACCAATTCATATTTTTTATTCCATTATAGCTAATATATTCTAACTTTACCATGGCTTACCCCCGATACAATCCATAGATTCATCAAAATAAGCACACAATGCAACAAAAACAGAATCTCTAAAAAACAGAACAGTCTGTAGTAATCTGAACTTTGACCATACTTATGTAACTCCAAAAATTCTAAAAAATTTAGGACAATGTGAGCAATTTGTATATCAATCAAGTGTAAAAAAAATCAGAATTTATCATGCTCTAGAAATTTTTAACAATTCTTCTACTGGACGCAAAAGTTTTAGTTAATGCACAGAATCAAATCAACTATCACCCAAATCATCCCAAAGGATTTACTTGGCACAGACACTAATTAAAACACTAAAACACAATCATAACAGAAACATAGTTGCATATTTATTGAAAAACAAAAAATAAAACAAAAAAACTATTGGGTTGCCTCCCAACTAGCTCTATTGTTTTACGCCCCTAACTAGGCATAATGCAAAGTTTCAAGTGTTGTCGTCTTTGGTCTCCAATTCCTCAATTACACAACCATAATTCCTAGGAGTTCTAGCATATATATTTTTAATAATCACACTCCTAGGAACAAAATCAAGAGACTTATTTCTATATATTGGTTCCTTCATCAAATCGACAAAATTGAGGTGAACTCTAATCATTTTAAGATCTTCGTTATTGTTGCTATTTGTGGCACCCTTGTCTTTAGGAACGTAAATAAACTTGCAATTCTTTCTAGGAGGAATTTTTTTCAATAGTTTTAACAGAAGAAAAAGCAGAACCCAAATTATTAATAATTTCATCCAACTTACCGATCCTAGCGGAACTTTGTTCTACTCTTTCATTAATTATTGGTTCTTTCTCTTTTAGCATCTTTAGAGTAATTCCTACCTTTGATCCAAATTGAGTGACATGGTTATGAATCTTTTTATCCAAATTGTCAATATGCTCTACGGTAGGCATCTTTTTTTTCAATAGCATCCAACATTTGCATAACATGCTCCAAAGTTAAAATCGTTTCATTAACAATGATAGGTGGTGATCCCACTAAATTTCCCATAGCATTGAAAGCATCCATATAGGGACACATCAAGAAATTCCCTCCGGTAATAGTGTCAAGCACAAATCCATACCAAGTAGTAATTCCCACATAAAAATTACGAAGAAGAACGATAGTAGATTGCTTACGAGTTGATCTATTATGAGCATTGCAAATCCTATACGAGGCATCTTTTAAATTCTCTCCTCCCCTTTTGCTTAAAATTGAGAAATTCATTCTTAGGGGTGCACATAGCAAGGGAAGAACTAGCCATAACGATAAAGTGACTTTTAGAAGTGGGGGAGATGAAAATGAGAGGCAAATGGAAAATAAAGTAAATGCAAGCAGATTAAAATTTAAGCATAAGTACTTGATAGATGTTGATGATGTCTCCCCTGCAACGGCGCCAGGAATTCTTCCTGCTACTTGTGAGCTGCGTTGGGATTTCCCAGAGGAGAGGATGATGCAGTACAATAGAGATAAGTATTTCCCTCGGTTATGGGACCATGATTATCAATCTAGTAGGAGAACCAAGCAACACCATATAAACAACACATGCACACAAACAACAAATACTTTCAACCCAACACATAGAGGGGTAATCAATCCCTCAATGGTTACGAGCAGGATTAAATGGTATAGTTTTTGATAGATAGATCAAACAAAAATAAATAAAAGAAAATTGTAGCAAGGTATTTTTGGTTTTAATATATGATAGAAAATAGACCTGGGGGACATAGTTTTCACTAGAGGTTTCTCTCGAGAAAATAACATATGGTGGGTAAACAAATTACTATTGGGCAATTTACAGAAAAGCAAATTATTATGACGGTATCCAAAGCAATGATCATGTATATAGGCATCACGTCCAAGATTAGTAGACCGACTCTTGCCTGCATCTACTACTATTGCTCCACACATCGACCGCTATCTAGCATGCATCTAGTGTATTAAGTTCATGGAAAAACAAAGTGATGCTTTAAGCAAGATACAATGATGTAGACAAGATAAACTCACATATGAATAAACCCCATCTTTTTACCCTGAATAGCAATGATACATACGTGTCATGTTCCTTTCTTTCACTAGGACTGAGCACCACAATATCGAACCCATTACAAAGCACATCTTCCCATGGCAAGATAAATCAATCTAGTTGGCCAAACCCAACCAATAAATCAGAGAAGAAATAGAAAGCTATAATAATCATGCATAAAAGAGTTTAGAGAAAACCCAAATGGTATTCATGGATAGATACGATCATAAACTCACAATTCATCAGATCCCAACAAACACACTGCAAAAAGTCATTACATCAAATAGATCTCCAAGAACACCGAGGAGAACATTGTATTGAAGATCAAAAAGAGAGAAGAAGCCATCTAGCTACTAACTACTGACACATAAGTCTGTGGTAAACTACTCACACTTCATCAGAGGGGCAGCAAGGATGATGAAGAACCCCTCGTGATTGTTTCCCCCTATGACAGAGTGCCGGAAAAGGCCTCTAGATTGGATCTCGTGGTTCTGGAACTTGCGGCAGTGGAAAAAGTATTTCGTGGACTCCCCTGTAGGTTTTGATATTTTAGAGTATTTATAGAGGCGGAGGTAGGTCAAATGAAGGGTTGTGGGCCCCACTACCCACCAGGGCGCGCCCCGGTGCCTAGCGGGCCACTCCTCCATCTTCTCATGGCCTCTAGAAGCTTCTAGGGTCTATTATCACGAGAAAAAATCTCCAAAAAGTTTCATGGCATTTGGACTTTGTTTGGTATTGATATTCTGCAAAGTAAAAAACAAGCAAAAAACAACAACTGGCACTTGGCACTAAGTTAGTAGGTTAGTCCCAAAAAATGATATAAAGTTGTTTGTAAATGTATATAAAACATCTAAGATTGATAATATAATGGCATGGAACAATCAAAAGTTATAGATACGTTGGAGACGTATCAGTAATCCACACAAGACCCCCATCCTCCTCCTCCTTCTACAACCCACATGGCCCGACGGCCAGCGCGACACCTTCCACCCAAATCATCAACTCGTCCTCCAAATAAGCGCCACCCCAAGCCATGGTGCACACAGTATAGCCAGGAGCTCAAGGAGCATTTGGCAGCGGAGAAGCAAATCACGGCCGCATGCGTGATGAGCTCGCGATGGCTGCCATTCATGCCGACCCCCGGATCTTGGAGGAGCACCTCACCGTCGATGCGTTGTGCGCCGACGTTGCCATGTGGTTTGCTGCTTTAAATGATAGTTCGTGATGTTTTCTCGAGGCCACTGTTGGTGCCTTCGACGAAGACTACAAGGTGTTTTCTCAGTGTGCCCGTGCTTACCTCAACTCGAGAGCCAGCAGGTTGGTGCCTAGAGTGGCTCAAGCAACTCACCATTATGAGGAAGGCACCCGCGATGTGGAGGCCTCTCCCTCTTCCAAGTCCAAGGAGCCAATCGTCATCGATATCTCTGACGATGAGGAGTAGCTCGTCTTATTATCTCACTATAATGACCTATGTTCAGTTAGCTAGCTAGGTCGGTTAAGCATGTTCAGTTTACCCATTGCATTTGCTGCTCCTGCCTTTCCTTCACAAATTCTAGTGAATTGTCTTATGTACTTTTACCATGCAATATGATCCTCTAGTATATATGTTATATATGTCATGCAATGTGGTGCTCACTTATTAACTATTTGGTTAATTTGTTGTCATGTTCAGTTAACTGTTTGGTTCAATTCTGCAATGTGATGTTTATTTCTTGTGGGTGCAATTTTGTATTGTCTTCCATGTGAGAAATAAATCAAATTTGGTTGTACAAAATACATGAGAAACAAATACAATTGCTATATTTCCAAGTTGTCAAGCATGCTTGGTTTGGTCAACTGTCTGATTTTCTAGTATGTTATATATTGTGCAATGTGATGCTCAGTTAATGTTTGGTTCATTTGTTGTGATGTTTAGTTAACTGTTTGGTTCCATTCTGCAATGTGATGTTCAATTGTTCTGGGTGCATTTTTTATTGTCTTCCATGTGAGAAATAAATCGAATTTGGCTGTACTAAATACATGAGAAACAAATACAGTTGCTATATTTCCAAGTTGTTAAGCATGCTTGGTTTGGTTAACTATCTGATCTTCTATTAGGAGTATGTTATATTGTGCAATGTGGTGCTCAGTTAATATTTGGTTCATTTGTTGTGGTGTTTAGTTAACTGTTTGGTTCAATTCTGCAATGCGATGTTAAATTGTTGTGGGTATAATTTTGTATTGCTATGCATGTGAGGAATAAATCGAATTTGGTTGTACTAAATACATGAAAAACATATAAAATTGCTATATTCCCTAGTTCTTAATCATGCTTGGTTTGGATAAATGGCTTTTACATATGGCTTGAATTAATCTGTTAAATCTGTAATGTGCTTATTTTTCATCAACAATAGGAAACAATAGGAAGCACTGAGGTTTACAATCGAGGTTTGCACATGCATGGTCTTTTGTCTAATAGAACATTATTGTGCAATTGTAGGAACCATTCTGATATTTAGGTTTTTAATAATTTGGTCTTGCACATGTAGGTCATGTTATCAGAGGTTTTGAGCCAGTGTTCGACCCATTTTGCATATGGGGAAATGAGTTGTCCATGAATACCAGTCAAGTTAAGAAACTCAGAAAGCTTGTTAGGATAAAGAAACTAGCGACGAAAAACAACAAGATCTTTGTCTGTACAGTGAAGAAAACATCATTGCACTACATGATGGTACTAACTATCATACCTTATCTTTTTTATTCCTTTGCGCCATTTCTGAATTTAGAAAATATATTTATGCATATCTTGTTTTCAGGCCTTTCCAAAGCAGTTCACTGATGATTACCTCTCAAACCACCTGTATGGTCAAGAGACAAGGAAGGTAGTCATACAACACCTACGGTACAATATTAAAGTCTTCCTCAAGAGAACGAAGGATGGACGGTCAATCATCCACAGGCACTGGCCTAAAGTTGCAAAAACCTTCAACATCAATGAAGGCTCAATATTCGCCTTCCACTTTAGCAGTTTTTTAGATGAGATTCATTTGTCTATCTACCGTCTATGATGCTAATATCCAAAGGTTATAGATGTTGCATGTGAAACTTGGTGCTGGTGTTGTTTTGTAATGGGGTAGCTAGCTATATGTCTATATGGTATAACTGAGTGTTGAAGCTATATGATGTTCTACTCTGATGTATTTCAATTATGAAATCATGGTTCCGTAATACGAAAATGAAATTTATCGTGTGGTTAATATGAAATGTCAATTATTTAATAAATGAATTATTAATATAAGTCAATTAGCATGCTTAATAGATTTTTTCTATTGCAAACGGTTATTGAGACAACACCGTGGGCAATGACCTCATACAACACACACAGTTTCTAGGAAGAAAACGTGTTGGATCAATGTACAATCACACACGACTCTCTTGAAAACTGTTTGCGTTAGGCCACCTTGCGCAAACATTTTTCACATAAAAAGTGCGTGCGATGGACAACGTATGCCACACAGTTTCTTTGACGCACCATGTGTGATGCATTAAATAATGCAAACGATTAAATTGTTAATATCGTCTGCAATGGCAATGCTATCATAGACAATTTGATGGAGAAAATTGTGTGTGATGTACGTGCGAACGGAAGCGTTTGTCTGGGATTCATCGTGTGGGATGTACATACGATTGGAAATGTACTTCTTGAATTTACTGTCTGGGATGTACATATGAACGAAATGTACTCCTTGGATTGACTGTGTGGGATGTACATATGAAAGGAAATGTTTCTCTGGGATTCACTGTGTGGGGTGTACTTACGAACAGAAATGATTGGGCTTGTAAATTGTATGCGATGGCTAACCCGATCACACACGAGCTTATTTTGCACAGTGTGTGTGACCGAAGGGCCTATCCATGACAGTTTCTGGGTCGTGTGGGAAGGACCCCCTATCGCACACACTAGCAAGGCGACGGTTTAAAATGACATTGTGGAAATGCGTTAAAAATTGTTTGTATAGCAGCTCGTTGTACCAATGATCATTCAATTTGGTAAGGTGTGCCACATTCAATTTGGTAAGGTGTGCCACAACAATTCATTCTAGGCTTAGTCTGATGAACGTAACAATTCATTGGCCGGTGATCCTTTGTGGCTCATCAGCCAGATCTAATGTCATGGAAGAGAAAGCATTCACATGGTTTAGGTTGTCAAGATCGATGTCCCGACGAGGAGTTGGAGCTTCAACTTTCTCAAGTGTTTCGGTTGAACCAAGGGTAGGCGCTCTGGCGTAGAAACTACACTAGAGCAAATATGATCGTTGAATGATGATGGCATCAAACTGCTTTGACCACTCATCGGGACCTACATGGGCCACCAATTCTGGAGTCAAATCCGGCGGATCTCGGGTAGGGGTCCCGAGCTAGTGATCTTAGCTTGATGGTAACAGGACAAAGAGGGACGCGATGTTTTACCCAGGTTCAGGCCCTCTCGAAGAGGTAAAATCCTATGTCCTGCTTCAATTGTATTGATTTTGGGTGGAGTACAAAGTACAAGATGATCTCCCTCAAGATCGTATGTGAATGAATCTTATCCTACGGTCTAAAACCCCTCGGCTTATATAGACACCAGCGGTAACTAGGTCTACATGTAGCTCGGTTACATATAGGGAGGATAAGCATGCATATGATTTGAATGTCTTGAAGTGTGCACCAAATCTTTGAAGGATTTCATCTTAAGTACGTCATGGGTCATGTCAAACATGGAATATTCTTGGGTTATATTAGGGTCCTTAGCCCGAACCATGACCAGCCGACGTACTTAGCACCGCCTAGTCTAGGACACAGTCACTTGGTTTTTCTATTCTTTTCTATTTTTCTATTGATCACCTTTGATAGAACATTGTTTCCATCTGCTTCGTGATTAATATATGAAAGCCATCAATTGCTTGGTCTCTCTCAAAAAGAGATGGATCTCTTTAAAAAAAGGAACACATCTAACACACCCCATTGCAATATGCTTACAATTTTTTGTCTCAAACCTGAAGACAAAACTCTTCTCGCAGTTCTCCAAGCAAATGCTTTGACTATGGAGACGATGATTTTATCTTTAACCTCTCGAAGCCGGGTTTTTTGGGTTGATATGTAAATCTGTAGTTCATTATCTCTCTCACTAAAAAATGGAGTTCGATGCATGCATAGAAATTTGTATGCACATCCAAAAGTGCATTGGGCGTGTAATTAGGATTCTCTTCTACTCTTTTAATGAATCAAGTCCTAAGAGCATCACCAATAATTCCCTATCTCATAAAATTTCTGGTTTAGATGGAGCCGGGCCAAACTCCAACAGTTCCCATAAAACTGGAAAAAAATACAAGGCCTCATGTAATCAGCCCTACTCCCCATCCATATAGGGGGGATGGAGCTCCCTCATAATTTCCCTTAAACGTGGCGGGTGCCAACCGTCGAAAAATCAACTCCCTTGAACACACGTCTCCTCACACCATCGTGCTCCGTCCGGCACCCCCCCGCCAACCAGCATGTCCCCGCGACAGCCCACCTCCTTGCTCCCGGCGGCTGGCGGTCAACAACTACCACCCGCTCCAGCCAGCTTCCTCTCACTGTCGACAATCGCTCGTCACCCTCTCTGCTCCAGCCGACCTCCTCCCGTGTGTGATCATCGCTGCTTCGCCAGACCTTGCCCAACCGGTCACCATTTTCTTTCATCCCCAAGGTGTTTGACGATTTGCTCACCCAGATTCTTTATCTATCAAAGAATCCCCATCTAAATTATGTGATTTTGCCTTGTAGATGAACTCTCTCATTGGGTTTTTTAGGACTCAAGCTCATATGAGGAAGAAGAACTTGACATGTCTATCTCGTTGTCTGCGGAGACTATGGTGTCAAGAAGCATGTAGGAAGAATGTTGAACATGCATTTGGAGTTCTGCAAGCATGCTTTGCCATTGTTTGTGGCCCTACACAATTGGGGCACCAAAAGGAATTTGTGGTGCATCATGACAGCGTGTGTGATTTTGCACAACAGTCATATAAGACGAGCGGGAACATCCACCAGAACTAGGGTTATGTGAATGAGGGAAACAAAGATCACACACTACTTATTGATCCACAGAGGGACGATCGGCGACTCCAGAAATTTCTTGAAATGCATCGCCAAATTGAAAACCAGGCGGGGCATGAACAACTTTGTGATGATCTTATTGAACATTTCTGGTCGCTTCTTGGTCAATGAACTCACTCATGATTTTTTTACTCCAAATGATTTGGAACATTAGTTGTGTTCGAATTTGGCGTCGAGTTTTCAATCATATTTCATATATTGTGGTTGCAAATAATGTTACTTATATTTGTTGGAATAATGTTGTTTTGAATTACTATGTTTATAGAATTGACATGCATATCTCATTTGTACATTAATTTAAAGACACAATGAAAAAAAACTAGATTTTAGTTTTTTTACGAATACTGTAAAAGCAGCTCACCTCTCAACTTCCCCTAAATTATATGGACACAGGGTAAAATCATACTCCCTCTGTCCAAAAAAAATGTGTCAGTACAAAGTTGTACTAAGGTTAAGACATTTATTTTGGGACGAGGGGTATTTAGGAAGAGTTTTTTAGGGGAATGATTGGTGATGCTCTAAGGATAGACTTCAAGAAAAGAAAAGAAAAAGGGGATAATTCAATCTATGCCCCTAGTTGGATCTCCTTCGTTTGATTTGCTCCTAATTTTGAAAACACCCCGTTCTTCCCAAGTGAGTTTACTCCTCTTATGCTTTTGCCCTTTGACTGTTACTTTGAAAACTTCGTAACAAATTCATATTAATTCTAAAAAAATGCAAATAAGATATCAAAATATTCAGGAAAATATCACCTATATGTGCATGTCATTTGTATTCACGACAAAAGTGTTGTTTAAGCAACACAAGCTTATTAACATTTTTAAAGTTATTAAACCTAAAAAAATATAAACAAGACTTTTGTCATGAATGCAAATGACATGCACATATAAGTGATGTCTTTTTGAACATTTTGATATCTTATTTGCATTTTCTAAGCTAATATTTTTATGAAGTTTTTAAATCAAACAAAGGATAAAAGCATAAGAGGAGCAAACATACTTGGGCATAACTGAAGGTTTTCCGAAACTAGGGACAAATCAAACAGATAGGATTGGGCATAAAATAATTATATATGTAAAAAAGTAGTCGGAAGTTTACAATTGAAGATCGTGGAGTAGGTAACCCGAGAAAAGGGACGAAGTGTGAGATTAACTAACGAACCATGACAATTGACAAAGCAATTTTGGCACACTTTTGCTTGAGCAGTATACTTGACC
Source organism: Triticum dicoccoides (assembly GCF_002162155.2). Classification (NCBI taxonomy): domain Eukaryota; kingdom Viridiplantae; phylum Streptophyta; class Magnoliopsida; order Poales; family Poaceae; genus Triticum; species Triticum dicoccoides. The sequence continues at coordinate 480,519,631 of NC_041384.1, read as the reverse complement.
TTTCCCTCAAATCTGTGCGGGTCAAAAAGACGCTCGCTCGACACGTAAAGCGGGCCCGGTCCGGATAAATCCATAAACTATGCGCGCCCACCCCATTCCACTCCATTTTCCTCCTCCGCTTCGCCTGGAACATTTGCCTCTTCCTCCCTTCCTCCGTACCCCCCTCCCCCTCTCTCTCCCAACGCCCGTCCATCTCTCCGGCGAAACCGATGGCCGCGAGCTCAGGCGACGAGTCCCGGAGGCCCAATCCCCTCCCCTCGGGGCTCGTGTCCAATCTGCAGTCCGTCCTCGCCGCCCGCCGCCCGCCTTCGCCCGAGGACGCCGGCACCACCGCGGCCGAGGCCGAGGCCCCGACAGCGGAGACGGCGGCCGATGACGCGCCGGCTAAGCCTGTCGTACTTCTGACCTGCGCCGGCGGGATCCAGTCGCCGGGTCTCGCGGCGCTCGTCGACGCCCTCGTCAAGGGCGGCCGATGCGACGTCCACGTGTGCGCCCCTGAATCGTATGTCCCCCAATCCGAACGCCCAACCTCCTGATTCCACGTTACATTTTTCTCTTGAGATTCATCGTTTTGGCTGGATTTTTTTCGTGAACTACTGTAACTCCCTAATCCATCATTAATCATCATCCCTGTGGTTCTTAGAGCAATTTAATCACAACATTTTCTTAATTTGAAGGGACAAGCCTGTCTGTGGTCACTCCATTACCATCCGGGAGACTGTGTCTGCGACATCCGTCCATTTTACAGGGGCGAAGGCTTTTGAGATATCAGGTGAGGGTTCTTCCTCCATTTGTGCGCCATTTGTATCATACCATTCCTCATCCATTGGGTACTGTGAGTTTCCTCTATGCTAATTGCGACGACTCTTAATGTAGGGACGCCGGTGGATTGTATCTCATTGGCATTATCTGGGAGGCTATTTTCTTGGTCGGCACCTGCTTTGGTATTGTGCTTGTTAACTATGCTTAGGGGAAAAGGTGGATTTATTATGCTTTGTCATTGAGAGGATGATTCCATTTGGTTTGCAGGTGATCAGCGGTATCAATACTGGGCCAAACTGCGGCTATGAGATGTATGCTCTTGTTTCACAAGTGGCCCATTTATAGTCTGTTTCAGTTTAGTTATGTAATTGATTACAAATCTGTGTAGGTTCCACTCTTCTGCCATTGCTGCTGCAAGAGAGGCCTTAATGTGTGGGGTACCTTCAATTGCAATCTCATTGAATTGGTGGGTATGCGATTAGTCACATTAAAACTGTGTCCCAAATCTATTATATCATTCCTGGTATGGTTTATTCACTCGGTAACACAAGCTAATAACAAGTGGTGCATATATGCAACTAGGAAGAAGGATGAAACCAAAGACGATGACTTCAAGGATGCAGCTGGGCTGTGTTTGCCACTGATACATGCTGCCTTGGCAGATATTGAGAAGGGAACTTTCCTCAAAGGGTGCCTGCTGAATGTTGGGGTTCCAAGCTCGCCAGCTGCAAATAAGGTTATTTTGTGAATAAAACTTTGTACTCAAACTCCATTTAGAGCCAAAAATAGCATCATAGCTGTAGAAGTACATGAATCCTTCTACTTGTTGTCCACTTTGTCTTTTAGTGAGAAGCATACTGGACCATGCTATTGCTATTGTTTGTGACCCAGAGCAGTACATATAAGTATATAACTTATTATATCCTCAACTTCAGAGCATCATATACCAATTACGTTTATTAGAGGCTAGTCTAAAGTGTAAATCAACAAGTTTCTGCAATTTATAATGTAGAATGTATGTTGTCAGTGAACTACGTTTTCGAAGTGTCTGTCCATTTGAAGCACGTGATGCACACCTCACTGACAATCCAATGATAGAAAAAATGTATTACACAGAAGTTGCCCTGTTTTGACACCTGAACCTTATCTTTTTAGATAAAAACCCGTGTCGTGTCTCCAGTGGTTAACTCTCTTCTGCTGATGACTTATCTATCATAGTACTGCGATGTGTATCTATTTGTCTCTTGATCTGGTATTTTGCTTTGGACCTCACCAGGAGTAGCATGGTCATAACTCATAAGTTAGCTTTACTTTGGCTCCATCCTATAATATTAATGATTTTTTTTGACAAAAGGGACACCTGATTTCTATTTAAGAATTAATGACAATGCTGCAATTAGATGTACAACAAATCAACCTTACTAAATTGGAGGAACAATGGTATTTGTTTATATGTTGATAATGGGGAAGTCAGGTCATTTTGGAATCTTCTGTTCAAATTTGTATTATTTTTCACAACTGTGACAGGCAAAAATCTTCAGCACATTGGTAGTTTTGGTTCCTTTTTAACACATAATTAACTCTCTCTCTCTCTCTCTCTCTCTCTCTCTCTCTCTCCCTCCTGCTCCTGATGCCAGGGTTTCAAGTTGACCAAGCAAAGCATATACAGTCCTGCTCAAAGCTGGCAAGCTGTGTCGACAAGTAGGCCTCAACCTGCTGCTCACTTCATGGGCATGCATCAAAGCCTTGGTATTCAGCTTGCACAGCTTGGGAAGGATGCTTCTGCAGCAGTATGAAGCAAATCTTTTACTACAAAGAAGTTTATCATGTCATCATTAGTGCAATATAAAATTGGTTTATCCTTTTATCTTCAGGGAGCTGCACGCAGAGGTAGTACTCAGCGGAAGACAGTTGAGGTCGAGTCTGTTGCAGCTGCAGGGAAGCAACAAGCTCGAGAAGTAGTGAAGAAATCTTTCCGTGCCGAGGTAAATGTATTTTCGAGAGCTCTTGTATAGCACAATCAAAACACATAGCTCCACTCCTTTGGCCAGGCACAAAACAAAAATGAACTTTTAAGCAACTAAACTAGGTACTTATGGTCATATGGAGATTGTAAATAGCCTAAGGTCATTCTAGTGTTTATTTTTGTAGAAGTGAAAGTGTACTCCTGACTTCTGAGGGCCTCTTTGATTCACAGGATTTGTAAAACGCAAGGATAGGAAAAATACAGGAATAATGTTATAACATAGTGAATTATATGGTTGTTTGGCTGTGCACAGGAAAAAGATAAAATTTCGTAAGGATGAGGTTAGAGTGGATGGATATTTTTCTATGAAATCTAGTACAAATGAACCTAAGGAATAAGGGGAAATTTCCTAAGGATGAGAATCCTCCAAAATTCATCTAGAATACCCTTGAATCAAGCATGTTAGTAAGCACATTTAAACACAGTCAAAGCTTTCTGCGCATCCTTTTCTTACCTGGCTTCATAAAAAAATGCAGTTCATCGAGAAGCTGCACAAAGATTTGGATGACGATATCGATGTGAGAGCCTTGGAAAATGGATTTGTGAGCTCTCTCTCTCCGTGTGTGTGTGTGTGTGTGTGTGTGTGTGTGTGTGTGTGTGTGTGTGTGTGTGTGCTGTGTTCTCCAGGTGCCTAATCGTTTCCCCCTTCTACAACCTACAGATATCTGTCACTCCTCTGAATGTGCACGGCCATGTCGAGCCTGAACTCGAAGCTCCAGCGTCAGACTGGCTGTCAGCAGCTGTGGCTGTATCCGAAGAAAAGGAAGCTCCAGCGACCTAACAAACACGCAGAAATGTACACTGTAGGTGCTTTAGTCCTTGCCTTGGTGTCCATCTCCTCTCCCCTTGCTTTATTGGCTTGATTCTTGTCTGTCTTTTGCATTCCATGCTTCTTCAGTGCAGTCTTTATTTTTGTTGGTCTTCTCCAACAGTTGCCGATTTTCTTCGTCATGTAAAATGATTTGATGCTGGAGCCCTACAGTTTCGAAATGATCATGTAAGCGACTGCATCTACTAGACGAATACTGCCACTCCCCACTATTCTTTCAGTGTGGTTTGTTCCAGAAAGGTGTTGTGTCACCAGATGGGTGTGATTGGTTTTTGATTTGTACCTTCTGGACCATGTCGTACGAAAATATTTTGACCTCATGTAACCTGAAATGCAGTTTCAACAATTAAGTTTGTTGGTCTCTCTTGACATGCTGTGAGCGGTGCCAGAATTAACTTGCTTTTTTACGATAGTTCTTCAGTTCATTCTCGTGCTAGTGTTAGGGCATCTCCACCGTGGATGCTTAAATGGGCGCCCTTAAATGTCCCTTGACACGTTAAGGCTATCTCAGTTTAAACATTTCAAACTTGCAAATTTGATGAAATTTATACTAGTTTGATATATTGGATTTAAATTTAACGGAATTCAACTAGTTTGATGTATATTACATCCAAACTATTCAAAATTAATCTAAACTAAACTAAAAACTTATTAAACCAACCTGAACACCATGGTTTTGCAGTGGCGACGGTGGCACCTGGGCCAACCCATCTACTTAAGAGGGACGCACAGAGCCCGGCCATGAGCTTCTCTTTGCTCATCCTCGGTGGTCTGAAGCCATCGGAGCCTCCTTGTCCGACCACTCGGCCGCCTCTTCCCAGTTATCGTCGGAGGCGGGCTCCTCTTGACGACTGAGGGGGCTACCAAGTCTTGTGATAATCTAGTACATCTATTCACTAAGTCATTTCCTACGGTCACACTGGGAGATCAGTCCAAGCAATTGGAATGAGAAGACTTAGAGACAGTTCGGTAGTCCATGAAATCCTCGGACCTGCAGAGCACCTCTTTCCCCGCTCCACAAATTTTAATTGCAGCTCGCTCCGCTCCGCACTGCCGACTCCATGGAGTTTATAGTATTCGGGTCGACCCCGCCTGCTCTAGGAACAGAGTTGTGGAGCGGAGGGACTCCGAACAGGCTTTTAGAAAAGTGCAGAATGTAGGGGGGAGAAACTTCACGGCCAAAAGACAAGGTTGTACACTTCTTCCCTTGTTCGAATTTTACTGCAGTTTCTCAACGCAAGATTTTTTACGATGCAATTCATGCAACAAAGGCATAGTATGCAAGTATCCTTTCTCCATTTTCCCGTAATAGGGTTTTGCAAGTTTTACCAGAGCTGGAACATACTACGAGTAGCGGTCCAAGAATGAGTGTTAGGATTTGAACCCCTACAGTCTATTCTCCACTTTCCAAGAAAAGGAGAGCTAAACTCCTACTCAGCTACACTTATCAAGCCACCTATATATATATTAAGGGGCAGAGATACAAAATTGAACACATACATATCTTCTCCTAAGAACTGAATAAGAGGACTGAATAATAAAGAGAAGAGTCATATCCTACATCTTATATTTATTTCGCCACTACTTTTCACGTGTGTTCTACCATGGTCTCGACAAGCTCAACCACCCACACGCACTCTCCCCAGAGGAAAGGGGAAATTTCCTTTGAAGTGCAATCCTCCGCTGCACTTCTTCTGCAGCCCGCACAAGGACTTGCAGTTGAAGAACCAGCAAACGGAGTTCTCTTGTTCTATTGTGAAGCTCCCCGGGTGCAGTTCGTTAGGGAAAAGGCTACAGAAAGCCCGCACAACTATTATGTATGCCAGGCCTACATTGCCATCCACCACTGGGTCGCTCCTCATCCGGTACACCGTTTATGGCATCGTTTCCATTTCTGAAATATTCACAGTAAATATGAAGTCCGGCCCGCTCGCAGAAAATAAGCCAATGGTACTTCCTCGTTGCGCAGGTCATCAAAATGAGCCCGCACGTTGACTACTCTGAATCCATCCTAAATCGTTGTAGACCACAGTGTTCACTTGAGCTACCTGTTGATAAGCCTCGCTCCCTGTTCCGTTCAGTTCTGCCGACCTTCAGAGGACCTGAACTTGAATACCGCCGAAAAGAACCAGAGGCATCCAGCGTATCGTAACGCGCCGATGCAGTGAACTGCTCGGTAGACAGCACTGGGCCTGCATCCATATCCAGACTTGCCCTACTTATAATCTCAGCGTCTTGGATGTGCAAATCTTGGCTAAAACTTCTTGACTCGTTGAACTCACTGCCTTCTTTGCATACCAACTTTAAGGCCTGAACAACTTCCCCCATAAACGGCCGCTGGTCCACCTCTGGCTGAACACACATGGAAGCAATTGCTGCTACTTTTGCGATGCTGTCTAACGGGATGCTACTTCCAAGTGATGCATCGATGAGTGTTTCCAAACCATCTCTGTTTGTCAGAAAAGGACAGGCCCACGTCACCAAGTTTTCTTGCCCTGGAGGCCTTGACATATCTACAGGTTTCCTGCCCGTAAGAAGCTCGAGGAGGACGACACCGTAGCTGTAGACATCGCTCTTCACTAGAAGATGCCCGGTCATCGCATATTCAGGAGCAACATACCTATCAAGAACCCGCCATAAGTTTAAGATACGTCGAGGATATTATGAAAGAGTTGAGAGATCCAACTTACCCAAAAGTTCCCATAACCCGAGTTGAGATATGCTCGTTCCCCTCGCCTATAGCAGTTCTTGCTAGGCCAAAGTCTGAAACCTTGGGGGTGAAGTCATGTTCCAGCAAAATGTTACTTGACTTGAAGTCACGGTGTATAACACGAGGACTTGAATCTTCATGCAAATAAGCAAGACCTCGTGCCGCCCCAAGTGCAATTTTAAGCCTGGCATCCCAATCAAGCAGAGCAGTGTCCTTATCTGATCCTGTGTGGAATCATAAAATACTCTGTTTATAAGTTTGCACATCCATGTTATACAGGTTACCTAATTGACAGACTTATCATGGGCCTAAGCCCTAAGAGGGATGACCAGCTTGTAACCCGTCAGAAGTACCAAGAGTTTGAAAAGATGGGTTTTGCGACATAACAGTGTTCATATGTGCGGGTATTTCATGTCTTAGCATATCAGTGTTCATATGTGCACTCTATTATAACAGCTGTATAATACTACAAAAAATACTTCTAAATTTTATTGTCACTAAAGTGCTTCGCTAATCTAATACGTCTCCGTCTAACAAAGAAATAGGCTAAGTGAAGCGGTAAAACTGAAATTCTCATGAAAACAGTAAAGGAATTCTGATAAACTGAAGGTCTAGTGACAGAAGGAACAAAGTCTTACCATGCAGGTGAGATTCCAGACTTCCATTCGGAACAAGCTCATATACCAAACATCGCATATGCTCCTCCGAGCATATACCTATCAATTTAACCAAGTTCCTGTGATGCAATCGGCTAAGCATCTCAACCTCAGCCAAGAATTCCCGGGTTCCTTGCTGGTCATCTCTCTTAAGAACTTTGACAGCAACCCGTTCTCCATCCTCAAGAATACCTTCATAAACACGGCCAAAACCACCCTCACCGATTATCCTGGACTCATCAAATCTCTGTGTAGCTCTGTCCATTTCAACCAAACTAAATATTTTTGCTGATCCTTTATATGCCACTATACTTGAGCTGAATGACGGTGATGCCGAGATAGGTCTGCTTTCTAGCCTACTCCCGGCTACTGCAGAATCTGCATTTCCAATGCAAGCATTGACGAAAAAGAAAAGAACAGTAAGCAAAACAGCGTTTAACGTTAATTTTGTAGCTTTTAGCCCCTTCAGATTTTGCTCAAAGCTGTTCTAAGTGCTTTGACCAGTAAAGCATGAAATAAAATCTTTCATAAACAGTTGCTTTCCAGTGATAGGTAACATAAAACAAGAATTCCCAACTTCTGAAAGCTAAAAACATTATATTTGTATTAAGTGGAATAACAGAAACAGGAATCCTTAGGAAAAATGGCTTTGCTACCTGCAGGCTTTTCTGGCGTAAGTGATGCTTCGGTTAAATGATGGTGGTTTCTAAGCTTGAAATAAATCACCAATGCAGCTCCAGCACATAAAATTAAAGCAAAGACACTTGACAGGACAATAATCACAATTATGCCTCTGCTTTTTGTTTCTCTGTGGTTTCCTATATCAGCAGCAAGTGGGTGTAACCTTTGATCATTTCCATTGCTAAGACTGTTGTTCAGATTTCCAGGAGCTGATGGTGGTGACGAAGGAAGACCTGAATGAGTAAATGAAACAAAGTATTACCATGACCATTTTTCCAGAGAGAAACAGAGTGATAGATGACTAGAGACCTGAATAATAAACAAAGCAACTGCAGAATCAAGTCAAATCAAAGATTAAAAAACCGACATGATAGGTAGGAAGATGTTAACATAAGGAAAACAGTATTAAGATGAATAACACAAAAGTAGTTATAAAGAACTCTCACCTGGGTATTGAACATATAACACATCATAGTTTCCAAAATCCGTAGGATTTATGATGACCTGTTTGTGCCAAAACCTTTCAAATACTGTAAGTGTTGTTGTATTGTCAAATCTTGCTCCCAGTGGCACAAGATCAATGAGGACAATTGTCTTCTCAGGGTCTTCAGTTGCAGCATTTGCTCCCATAACATGAACTTGACTTTGGTTCATGAACACTCCAGATGCAATTTCTTGTGCAAGTTCTGAGACCAATGCAAAGAACATGTACAGTGCTATACCTAATCGAAGCTCAACTTTTATTGGCAACACACAGAGGCATGTTGTTCCTGGAGGACTATTGGTCATAGGATCTTTACAATTTAACGCCGTGCAGTCTAGCAAAAAAAAAAGGATGAGTGAACCACAGCTGAGCGATTAGTACTTAAAATGTAGCAGCCCGGTTAAATTGAATATACAGAATATTTGAATTGATAAATTTCAGACGGCAATAAAGTATATGTATCATACATGAATTTGGAGGTGGAGGCGGCAAGGAATGACTTGGTGCTGGTGCCAAAGCCCTGGGCTTTCTAACTGCAGAATTGTCAGGTGGTGGAGCAGGTTCTGGATGTACAATTGTACATAAATTTAAGTCAATTATAATTAGGTTACCATTCATCAACCAGAAAACAACACATTCACTTTGGAGGCCTAGAAGTTACTACATTAATCAGATGAAAAAGAGAAAGATCCACGTCGTCGGTTATAGTGGGTCCAGCATTACATATCAATCAGATATGCGTAGTTATTTATAGTTGTATCACAAATACAGTTAGTATATATTTTATATGAAGTTTGTAACTAGTCTTTTTTTCTTTTCTTGTAAATATTTGCAACTCTTTTCCCCTATTATATGAATGGCAGAACACCTGCTTGGTTGCTAAAAGAAGTCATATAGAAAGAAAAAAAGGATCTTGACACGCAATTGCATGGGAAAATTCCGGCTAGTTCATATTAAAGCCATGTAAACCTAGATTGCTTCTGGCCCTATTGGATTCAGCATGAATAGAGAAAGAAGACACTTTCAACGTATTTAATGCAGGATTGAAATTGAGGACCTCGTGATAAATACTTGCATATAGCCAAATGCCCGTAGTAGAGCTAGGATATACTCCGCATGCTTGGATGAGTCTCAACCAATATTGTGGACAAAATATTTACTTTAAATCATACTCCCTCCGATCCAAAATAAGTGTCACAGTTTTGAACTAAGGTTAGTTCAACCTTAGTTCAAAACTGCGACACTTATTATGGGTCGGAGGGAGTAATATTTAGTCTGCAAATATGGCCATTTCACAATTCTGGCATTACTGATGAAACGTATGTGTACTTATCAATGCATTAGCATAATCAGTTCTCAAGGATGTCAGTCAGCATGCACGGTTGAACCCAACCTAACTCAATATATTAGTGCCTTCGGAAAGGTGTGGTTGTAGGGTGCAGACAAACCCCGGGCACGCCAGACCGCGGCCCGGGGCGACAATCTCGTGTAGGCTTCCTATAGCATTCTATATCACTCGGTAGCATCCTGTAGCTACATTGTTTGAACCTGTGTTCATTCCATTTTGAGGAGCTAGAAGGGATGAGATAATGTAAAGAATAAGAGCAAATTGCAATACATACGTATATTAGCCCATTTGGCCTTTACTCTGTTGTCTATATATGAGATTAAGTTGGACAATTGTGAATTACCACTTCTTTTCCTACAATTATCACAACTAACCTGGAGAATATGAAGGTGAATGATATTGATGAGGGTGATGCGGAGCATACACTGGATTTCCATCTTTTCCACTCGATGGAGACAAGACTAGTGGTGCTGGAGCAGGACTATGATCTAAACCTGAATGTCCATGGCTTGTTGCAGAAGCATTACCAGTTCTATGTGGAGCAGGGCTTATGACAGGAAAGGAACCTGCACCAAACATCACTTACTGAGATGAATGTACTTATTTCTAATTATCTTTTCGCTAGTGGGATTGTGGATACCTTTGTGGTGTTTATGATTTGCAGGTGGTACATGGCTGGAAGGTTCCTTTGGTGGTGCAGCAACTGGAATGCCATGTCTTCTCCTATGGATGCTGGGAGAAATTTGGGGAGAATGGACAGGTCCTGCACAATATAAATTCATAAATTTCACTATCGGCAATAAGTTCATTATGGTTGTGGCCTAGTAGGTATGGTTGGTGCCTTGATGGGATACCTTCTACAGATGTCCTATTGACAGGCAAGGAACGGTGATGCCTTCCCTTTGACGGTGCCACAGTTGGAGCCCCATGGATCCCATGTGTATTATTTACAGCTATGGAATGGTGATGTCTGCCTTTTAAAGGTGATGCAACTGGAACGCCATTGGCCTTCCCATGGTTGGCAGGATGGATTGTTGTTGTTGGAGAAGCAGCTGGTCCTGCACAGTGATGTATAAGAACAAAAAATGTGATCTCCGCTCCTTAGCGCACCTAGTCCCGTCAACGGCACAAGTGATTGATGATGGACAAACAGCAGATATTGCCCATCATATATTTGGAGTGCATAAATGAAGAGGATAAATCTACAGAATGACATGATTGAGTTCAGTACCATTTGAATGGGGACGTTGCCTCTCTTGTGGGGGAGTTTGAATGGCCCGGTGTATCGAAGGTGGAGCGGCAGGAGTTAAATGATTAGTCTCCCTTGTGCCTATTCCGAAGCAAATAGCTCCTTTAGAAATGCTATGAAAAAAATCTGCACTGAATCAGGTAGACTGAACCTTTTGGCGGTGAGCTGCTGTGACTTGGCAAGTTATTTGGAGGTCTAGCAAATGATATGCCATCCTTGTCCTGACTGGATGCAGGAGCGATGGGCGTCGGTGGTACTACTGACACATACATAAAAGGTTATATAAACCAAAATCTGGGTGAGAAAAAACTGAAAACTTTGAAACGTATGGACCAGCTATATGACTAGACATCAATAAAAACTATACCTTCCTGTGGTGGCTTTTTTTTGCTGGGTGGTTCTCCTGGAGGTGAAGCAACTGGTACTCTAAGTGTGTCCTGGCCTGTTGGAGGAGTATGGAATGACGAAGGAGCTGCTTGCCATACGAATCACAGGTCGCAACAGATTCTGGGTTAGGTAAATATGAGAAGTTGACACCATTTTATTAAGCTAATAAAGTAACAACACAGTGTATATTAACTAAAACAAATAACATGATATAACATCAGATCCAACAATCTTACAATGGCCATATCTACGGGGTAAAGGAGCTGGCTGTGTTGATTGACTGCCAGTGGAAGGTGAAGATGGAGGCTGTTGAGATGCTGGTCAAGGTAAAATTATATGAAAATTGAGAAACAAATAATTGACCAAATGGTAATGACATTGAGGACGTAAAGCAGATCCAGATAGTTCTTACACCAGGGTGGCTGTGTTAAAAAATGTGCGGCAGCTGGAGTGTTCACAACAATTTTAGGATGAGACGCATGTGGTTCAACTGGAAGAGATGGCGAAGCTGCAGGCATTTGTTCTTGAAGATGATGATTGCCTGTTTGAGTAGCTGGAGAAACCATTTGTGAAGGAGGGGAAGGTTGGCCTTTGAATAAAGCAATAAAGTTTTCGTTATTCGAAACTGGATTTCACAGTTACACAGATACAGGTAGAGTTCAGCATCATACTGAACAGCAATTCACCTGGACTCTGTGTAGATGAAGATATTTCTGGTGACTGATAAAAATGATCCGGTGAAAGACTAGGTTGCATTCTAGGCAGCACTGCCTGTTTGGACGCTGACACAGCTTCATCTGAGGAAGCCAAAGAGTGTAAACCATTTCCATTAAAAAATCATGTGTTAAAAAAAAATCTTGACATGGCATTGAAGGAAAACATATAATAAGTCGGATTTACAAAAGGTACTTTCATGTTTTATTGTTGGGCTCGGTGCGTAATGATCATACTGTTTGTTAACATCTGTACTAGTACTAGTTGGTGCTGATAATTTTACAGTTAGCCCTAGAACATAATTGTTAATTGAATTTAAACTACAATCATACAGCAGATCAACAAATTTTGAAATCATTGGCCCATAGGCATGTTTAGTTACACACCTAAGCTTTGCAATGTTGGAACTTGTAGTTGTGACGGGTGAAGTATATTATCCAGGTTGATTTGTGGATGGCCACTTGTTATGGATAGAAGAACTTTACGACCAAAGGCAGGTGCATGAGATTGCTGATGACCTTCAGAAACAAAGTAAATATGACATTCAATTATTTACTGCCATAGAATAGAAAGCCATAACTGCAGTCGTCATTACAGAACAAAAAGGAACGTGGTTACGTTTGGAAGTAAGACGAAATCTTAATTAGTGAAAACAAGGTTCTAAAAGAAAATATAATTAGTCAAATAATTAAGCACGCATATAATCATTATATTTATTTGGTCAGGATTACAATACATATATCTGGCCAGTGCGTTGCTGATACAGAATCACAATAAAGTGCTAATAAAATATAATTCGAAAAGTAATTAGGCACGCTGGTGACCTTTCATCCATCATATATCTGGTAGTGCTCGACACTAATCTAGGTACTGATTAGAAGTTAAAAGTGAACGATCCCACTTTATAATATGTAAACAAATCGTGTGTCTCTCGTATAGTACTCTGCTTAAGATTTGGGGCAGCTGAAGATCACAAACAACGCTCTCTAAACATCAATCTGCCATCCAATTCCAGCAATCAAAGTGCCCGACAACGGTGGCTGGAGTTGCCACGCGGAATCTACACAGCCAGTTTGATTGGCCATAATAAACTAACGCCGAGGCTCGGGGTTTGGCAGCTAAACCCACGAAAATTCTCACGAGCAAGGCGGCATTCAGACACGCATGATGCTGGTCGGACTAAAACGACAGCAGGAAACCGCGAAACCACCCGAGAGAAGCACGCCGGTAACTCCACTCCACATACCTCCACCTCCAAGGATGACGACAGCGGAGACCAGCGAGGCGAGGGCGAGGGTGGCGCAGACGCCCCACCCGTTCCCTCCTTGGCGCCGCCCCATCTCCCGGAGCCTCGGCGGCAGAACCCGGACCGACGCCGCCGTCAAGTGCCGACCGCCCACGAACCCGCCATGTCGGCAAAAAGGCCTGTCGGCAAGCGCAGCCGCAGAGGCGGGAGCGGGTGAGCGGGCGGGGGCAGAGGACGGTGCGCGAGGAGGGAGAAGATTCGCTGGCAGTAAACAATTGGGGAAGCGAAGCGGGCATAAAACCCAACAGCACAGGGGTCAGGAGGAGCAAGTTGCACTAGCAGCGGCGGCGGTGGCGGCGGCGGCAGGGCATTTCCGGCGATCGCGCGAGTGTTTCTCTACGGTTTGGTTTTCTTTCGCGGCAGCCAGCAGGGGGGGCAGGGGCGGGCGGGCGGGCGGGCGTTTGTATGAGCAGCGCGTGATGCTGTTTGGTAGCCATCCTCGCCATAAAGTTAGGCGGAGTCTGGTCCGGGACACGCACAGAGGGTGGTGGTGGACGCGTGGGTCCTTTCTTCTTTCTTTTGCCCCTTTTTCTGGGGACACCGGCGAGCGAGCCGTCAGTGAAATTGACCCGTGAGGACTAGCATACTAGTGGTGTACCGATACAAACATGATACAATCACCTGTGGAATCAACGAGCACAGCTACAACTTATTTACTGAAAAAAATTCCAAATTTATTATAAATTTCATAAGGAGTTTAAAACACCTCAAATCAAATATGATAAAAAATTACGTCAAGGACTCTAGATCACCGAGTGATCACTATGGTCGTGACACCCATACTGTAGTCGGTTTGACCTTGTCAACGAGAGTCGAATAATCTTCATGCACATGCCCCTAAAGGGCGGCGCCCTGGAGGCGTTGTCGTCGTTGTTGAACCTATAAATACATCTGAAGCAACTGACATCAAATCTCGTCGTCATGCTCCCACAACGAGAAATCCTAACCTCGCCGCTCCAAGAAGACGGCATGAATCTATGGCGGAGGTCCGCTGACTACGTCCAAATGAATGAACTCGGTGAGGATTGAAACCCGAAAGACAAACTCGAAGAAGAAATGGCGCCATCCGCCCGAGTTTCGCACTTGCAAGGACTAAACACAACCTAACCTAAGCTACTAGCCAAATCGAAGGCCATGGTATTTTCCTCCCCGCCACCAGCCGTCGGAGCGGCGGAGAGAGGGGAGACGAATCCACAAGATAATTGCCAAAGTTTGGATGGGAGTTTGCCCTAGCCACCAAGGGAAAGGGGAGAAAGAGCTCGGAGAAAAAGTCTCTTAGCTATTGTCATTTTTATTTTATACAAGCACAGCCTCACCCTCACGTCAAAAAGAAGAGAAAAAACAAGCACGACCTTCTTAGTGCACTCTGCCTCTTTACGACTTCTGATCACCGCCCAACACTCCAACTGTTCATTTAGCAGTGTGCATGGAAGGGACAAGGCCTATCAAAGAAGACGAGAGAAGTTCTTGTTAAATTTGTCCTTCAGGCCACACCTACTTTCACTATGAGTTGTTTTCACCTCTCGAAGAAGATGTGCCGGAACATGACTTCAATCTCCTCGAAATTCTGGTGGGGTGCAATAAATGGTGAAAGGAAAGTGCATTGGATTGCATGGGATAAAATTTGCCAGTCTAAACGCATTGGGGGTATGGGCTTCCGGGACCCTGAGGCTTTCAACCAGTCGTTATTGGCGAAGCAAGCATGCATGAAGGATTTTGCAGGTGCCGGATTCTCTTTGTGCCAGGGTCCTTCGCGATCGGTATTTCAGTGAGAGCTCAATTATGAGTGCCACTTGTCCGCCGGGTGGGTCATATACATTCAGGAGCATTCTTCATGGGCGAGACCTGCTTCGAGAAGGTATCGTATGGCGAATTGGGGACGGCTCGTCCGTGAACATCCACCATGATCCATGGATACCACGCCAAGGGAGCCTGCTGCCACTGGGCGCGGTGTTTGTCCAGGGCGTGGAGAAGGTGCGGACCTACTGGACCAAACATGTGTTGCATGGGATATCAATAAGCTCGACGAAATGTTCCCTCCGGATGATGCCACGGATATTAAACAGATTGTTGTGGGTGGTGCTACCTCTTGAGCACTGTGTTGGTTTTCCCTTGAAAAGGAAAGGGTGATGTAGCAAAGTAGCGTAAGTATTTTCCTCAGTTTTTGAGAGCCAAGGTATCAATCCAGTAGGAGACTACACGCAAGTCCCTCGTACCTACACAAACAAATAAGAACATCGCAACCAACGCGATAAAGGGGTTGTCAATCCCTTCACGGTCACTTATGAGAGTGAGATCTGGTAGAGATAATAATAATAAGATAAATATTTTTGTTATTTTTATGATATAGATTGAAAGTAAAGATTGCAAAATAAAATAGATTGGAAACTTATATGATAAAAGATAGACCCGGGGGCCATAGGTTTCACTAGTGGCTTCTCTCAAGACGGTGGGTGAACAAATTATTGTCGAGCAATTGATAGAAAAGTGCATAATTATGAGAATATCTAGGCATGATCATGTATATAGGCATCACGTCCGTGACAAGTAGACGATTCTGCATCTACTACTATTACTCCACACATCGACCGCTATCTAGCATGCATCTAGAGTATTAAGTTCATAAGAACAGAGTAACGCATTAGGCAAGATGACATGATGTAGAGGGATAAACTCAAGCAATATGATATAAACCCCATTTTTTATCCTCGATGGCAACAATATAATATGTGCCTTGCTGCCCCTGCTGTCACTGGGAAAGGACACCGCAAGATTGAACCCAAAGCTAAGCACGTCTCCCATTGCAAGAAAGATCAATAGTAGGCTAAACCAAACTGATAATTTGAAGAGACTTGCAAAGATAACCAATCATACATAAAAGATTTCAGAGAAGAATCAAATATTTTTCATAGATAAACTTGATCATAAACCCACAATTCATCGGATCTCGACAAACACACCGCAAAAAGAATTACATCGAATAGATCTCCAAGAAGATCGAGGAGAACTTTGTATTGAGATCCAAAGAGAGAGAAAAAGTCAACTAGCTAATAACTATGGACCCGAAGGTTTGTGGTAAACTACTCACACATCATCAGAGAGGCTATGGTGTTGATATAAAAGCCCTCCGTGATCAATTCCCCCTCCGGCGGAGCTCCAAAAAAGGCCCCAAGATGGGATCTCTTGGGTACAGAAGGTTGCGGCGGTGGAAATAGGGTTTCGTGGTGCTCCTGGATGTTTTCGGGGTATATGGATATATATAGGAGGAAGAAGTAGGTCGGTGGAGCTGCGAGGGGCCCATGAGGGTGGGGGCGCCCAGGGGGGCAGGCGCGCCTCCCTGCCTCATGGCCATCTCGTTTATTTCTTGACGCCTACTCCAAGTCCCCTGGATCACGTTTGTTCCAAAAATAACTCTCCCGAAGGTTTCACTCCGTTTGGATTCTATTTGATATTCCTTTTCTGTGAAACACTGAAATTGGCAAAAAAACAGCAATTTGCACTGGGCCTTTGATAACCCACAAGTATCGGGGATCACAACAGTTTTCGAGGGTAGAGTATTCAACCCAAATTTATTGATTCGACACAAGGGGAGCCAAAGAATATTCTCAAGTATTAGCAGCTGAGTTGTCAATTCAACCACACCTGGAAACTTAATATCTGCAGCAAAGTATTTAGTAGCAAAGTAATATGATAGTAGTGGTAATAGTAGCAAAAGTAATATTTTGGGTTTTGTAGTGATTGTAACAGTAGCAGCGGAAAAGTAAATAAGCGAAGAACAATATATGAAAAGCTCGTAGGCAATGGATCGGTGATGGAGAATTATGTCGGATGCGATTATTCATGCAACAGTTATAACATAGGGTGACACGAAACTAGCTCCAACTCATCAATGTAATGTAGGCATGTATTCCGAATATAGTCATACGTGCTTATGGAAAATAACTTGCATGGCATCTTTTGTCCTACCCTCCCGTGGCGGCGGGGTCCTATTGGAAACTAAGGGATATTAAGGCCTCCTTTTAATAGAGTACCGGACCAAAGCATGCATTAACACATAGTGAATACATGGACTCCTCAAACTACGATCATCACCAGGAGTGGTCCCGATTATTGTCACTTCGGGGTTGCCGTATCATAACACATAGTAGGTGACTATAGACTTGCAAGATAGGATCAAGAACTCACATATATTCATGAAAACATAATAGGTTCAGATCTGAAATCATGGCACTCGGGCCCTAATGACAAGCATTAAGCATAGCAAAGTCATAGCAACATCAATCTCAGAACATAGTGGATACTAGGGATCAAACCCTAACAAAACTAACTCGACTACATGATAAATCTCATCCAACCCATCACCGTCCAACAAGCCTACGAAGGAATTACTCACGCATGGCGGTGAGCATCATGAAATTGGTGATGGAGGAAGGTTGATGATGACGATGGCGACGGATTCTCCTCTCCGGGGCCCCGAACGGACTCTAGATGAGCCCTCCCGAGAGATATTAGGGCTTGGCGACGGCTCCGTATCATAAAACGCGATGAATCCTTCTCTCTCATTTTTTCTCCCCGAACATGAATATATAGAGTTGGAGTTGAGGTCGGTGGAGCACCAGGGGCCCTCGAGGCAGGGGGCGCGCCCCCACCCTCGTGGACAGGGTGTGGCCACCCTGGCCTTGATTCTTTCGCCAGTATTTTTTATTAATTCCAAAAAGTAATCTCCGTTGATTTTTAGGTCATTCCGAGAACTTTTATTTCTGCACAAAAATAATACCATGGCAATTCTGCTGAAAACAGCGTCAGTCCGGGCTAGTTCCATTCAAATCATGGAAGTTAGAGTCCAAAACAAGGGCAAAATTGTTTGGAAAAGTAGATACGTTGGAGACGTATCAACTCCCCCAAGCTTAAACCTTTGCTTGTCCTCAAGCAATTCAGTTGATAAACTGAAATTGATAAAGAAAAACTTTTGCAAACTCTGTTTCCTCTTGTTGTTGTAAATATGTAAAGCCAGCATTCAAGTTTTCAGCAAAGATTATGAACTAACCACATTCGCAATAACATTTAGGTCTCATGTTTACTCATATCAATGGCATAATCAACTAGCGAGCAATAATAATAAATCTCGTATGCCAACACTTTCTCAAAACAATCATAATATGATATAACAAGATGGTATCTCGCTAGCCCTTTCTGAGACCGCAAAACATAAATGCAAAGCACCTTTAAAGATCAAGGACTGACTAGACATTGTAATTCATGGTAAAAGAGATCCAGTCAAGTCATACTCAATGTAAACTAACAGTAATGGATGCAAATGACATCGGTGCTCTCCAACTGGTGCTTTTTAATAAGAGGATGATGACTCAACATAAAAGTAAATAGATAGGCCCTTCGCAGAGGGAAGCAGGGATTTGTAGAGGTGCCAGAGCTCGGTTTTTGAAATAGATATGAATAATATTTTGAGTGGTATACTTTCATTGTCAACATAACAACCGAAAGATCTCGATATCTTCCATGATACACACATTATAGGCGGTTTCCAAGCAAAATGGTGAAGTTTATACTCCCCTCCACCAACAAGCATCAATCCATGGCTTGCTAGAAACAACGAGTGCCTCCAACTAACAAGAGTCCCCGGGGGAGTTTTGTTTGCAGTTATTTTGATTTGATTTGCATAAAGCATGGGACTGGGCATCCCGGTGACCAGCCATTTTCTCGTGAGTGAGGAGCGGAGTCCACTCCTCTTGAGAATAACCTGCCTAGCATGGAAGATATAGACAACCCTAGTTGATACATGAGCTATTCGAGCATACAAAACAGAATGTTTATTTGAATGTTTAGAGTTTGGCACATACAAATTTACTTGGAACGGCAGGCAGATACCGTATATAGGTAGGTATGGTGGACCTATATGGAATAACTTTGGGGTTCATGGAGTTGGATGCACAAGCAATATTCCCGCTTAGTACAAGTGACAGCTAGAAAAATACTGGGAAGCGACAATAGTCATGAACATGCATTAAAATTAATCAACACCGAATGCAAGCATGAGTAGGATATAATGCACCATGAACACAAATATTGTAGAGGCTATGTTGATTTTGTTTCAACTACATGCGTGAGCATGTGCCAAGTCAAGCCACTCGAATAATTCAAAAGAGGATACCACCCTATCATACCACATCACAACCATTTTAATAGCATGTTGGCACGCAAGGTAAACCATTATAAACCCCTAGCATATTAAGCATGGCATAAGCAACTATAATCTCTAATTGTCATTGCAAACATGTTTATTTCATAATAGGCTGAATCAGGACCGATGGACTGATCATATTTACAAAAACAAGAGAGGTCGGGTTCATACCAGCTTTCCTCATCTCAATGAGTTCATCATATATCATCATTATTGCCTTTCACTTGCACGACCGAATAGTGTGGATAATAATAATATTGTACGTGCATTGGACTAAGCTGGAATCTGCAAGCATTCAATTCAAGAGAGAAGACAAGGTAATATGGGCTCTTTGTTAGATCAACAATAATGCATATAAGAGCCACTCAACATTTTCGTTATGGTCTTCTCCTCTCGACCCCAAATAAAAGAAACAAAACTATTTACACGGGAAAGCTCCCAACAAGCAAAAGAAAAACGAGAAATCTTTTTGGGCTTTCTTTTTAATTACTACTACTATAGGCATGGAAAGTAAACTAACTAAAAGCTACAACTAATTTTTTGGTTTTTTCTTAAGGTTTATTAAGGCACACAAGAAGAAAGCTAAAAAGGAAATAAACTATCATGGATGATACAATGAAAAAGTATGAGCACCGACAACTAGCATGAGTGTGTGAACATGAATGTAATGTCGGTGAGAAATACGTACTCCCCCATGTTTAAGCTTTTGGCCTAAGTTGGTCTATGCCCATGGATAAAAGTAGCCCTCTCCGGTGTAAGGGGGAGTGTCCTCTGGGTGCCACTAGTTGGCAATCTCCTCCGGATTCCACTAATAAACTGACTGTCGATAATGGTCCTGGGGTGGTTCCGGCTCAGGCTCTGGAGCTGGTGTCACACTCCAGTATGCATAAACGTCCTCCGGTAAAACAAGGTACTTGCCTAAAAATATGTTATAGAAAGAGGGAGCAGGCAAGGTAATAGTCTCAAAGTTATTCTTACCAAAAATCAGTCTATAGTTAAGCAACTTCTTCTTATTCTTAACAATAAAATCATGTGCTACCATGCTCTTATAATCTAGAAAAATATTAGGCAACAAATTTTCCTCTTTCTCATAATGTCTGATGGGTATGTTAAAGTGTGCAGCTAGGCGCGAGGCAAAGATGCCTCCAAGGACGGGGCCCTTAGTACGGTTCAGGTTTAACCGCTTAGCAACAATAGCGCCTAAACTGAAGGTAGTATCTTGAAACAAGGCATGGCGCAAAATAACAATATCAGGAGCACTAAGGTTCCCACAGTTCCCGCGACCAATTAAGCATCTACTAGCAAATATTGAAAAGTAACGTAGAACAGGAAAATGTATGCTAGTGATTCTTTCATTGAAACTTTCCTCGTTTCCCCTACAACAATCATATCAAATAAATCCCTCCACATCATCACTATGTGGTTCCTCTACGCTGCCCTCAAAAGGTATCAAACAAACCCGACAAAAATCACGAAGTGACATCTCCTTATGCTCATCATATAAATAAAATTCCACCGAAGGTGGTGAGCTCCTAGCATGGAAATGAAAGTTTTGCACAAAGATATTGGTGAGTAAGAGATACTGTTTGCGTTGGTCGTGGAGGAAGGCGGTGATGCCTACATTCTCACCCAAATAATAAAAATCTTCATGAATCCTGGATTCTCTCAAGAAATCATCACAAGGCCATTCACACGGCCGAACCTCCGCAGTATGAGGGAGATTATACTTGGGCTTCTTGTTCTCTTCACTTTGTTTATCCTTCGAGCTTCGGCTCGATGAGCCCCTCAAAAATCTCTTCATCTTTTTCTGAAAATTTCTAAAAATTTTAGTAACTTCAAAATAAAAGTGAACCAAACTCAACAATATTGATAGCAACTACTCCCACAAGTGCCTAGAGACTATATCATGCATTAAGACTACTTTTGACCACATAAATTTGGCATGCAAGCTCAAGAACAGGGTCACCTAAGCAGCAAAAATTTTCAATAAATAAAGCACTAGAACAAAAACTAATTGGACCATTGGAGGAGTCACATACCAAAGAACAATCCCCCAAAGCAGTTTTGTGAATGGAGCTTTGAGCTAGGAGATCGAAAATGGCAGCAAGAAGAGCTAGAACTCGTGCTTGAGCTGGTTGGTGATTTTTTTTGGGAGGAAGAAGGAGTGTGTGGTGGTTGGAATAAGTGGAGGGGGGCCACCAGGGGCCCACGAGGCAGGGGGCACGCCCAGGGGGTGGGTGCGCCCCGGACCCTCGTGGCCAGGTGCTGGCTCCCCCTGATGTGTTCTCAGTGCCAGATATTCTCAAACATTCCAGAAAAAATCATATTAAATTTTCAGGGCATTTGAAGAACTTTTATTTTTGAGGTATTTTTTATTGCACGGATAATTCAGAAAACTGAAAGAAATTACTATTTTTGCTTTATTTAATATAAGTAACAGAAAGTAAAAAGAAGGTACAGAGAGTTGTGTTTTCTAAATTCACCCATCTCATGTTCTTCAAAAGGAATCCACTAACAAGGTTGATCAGGTCTTGTTAACAAACTCATTTCGAATAACATGAAACCGAAGAATTTTCGAATAACACTAGGTTACCTCAACGGGGATATGCACATCCCCAACAATAAGAATATCATATTTCTTCTTGACAGTAGGAAGAGGAAATTCAAACCTCAAATAGTAATTGTTGAAGTTTTTCCAATAGAATTGATACTGTGAACTTGAGGTTGTTTGCTCGGAAAGTGTACCATATGCTCATTACCATTAACATGAAAAGTGACATTGCCTTTATTGCAATCAATAACAGCCCCTGCAGTATTCAAAAAGGGTCTTCCAAGAATAATAGACATACTATCGTCCTCGGGAATATCAAGAATAACAAAGTCCGTTAAAATAGTAACGTTTGCAACCACAACAGGCACATCCTCACAAATACCAACATGTATAGCAGTTGATTTATCAGCCATTTGTAAAGATATTTCAGTAGGTGTCAACTTATTCAAATCAAGTCTATGATATAAAGAGAGAGGCATAACACTTACACCGACTCCAAGATCACATAAAGCAGTTTTAACATAGTTTCTTTTAATGGAGCATGGTGTAGTTGGTACTACTGGATCTCCAAGCATGGTGGAAATTTTAGCTTCTGGTATCTTTCTTTTATTAGTAACTATATCTTTCATATATTTAGCATAAGGATTCATTTTAAGCATATGAGTCAAATGCATATGCAAAAAGATAGGTCTAATCATTTCAGCAAAGCGCTCAAAATCCTCATCATCCTTTTTCTTGGATGGTTTAGGAGGAAAAGGCATGGGTTTCTGAACCCATGGTTCTCTTTATTTATCGTGCTTCCTAGCAACAAAGTCTCTCTTATCATAATGTTGATTCTTTGATTGTGGATTATCAAGATCAACAGTAGGTTCAATCTCTACATCATTATCATTGCTAGGTTGAGCATCAACATGAACATCAACATAAACATTATCACTAGGTTCATGTTCATTACCAGATTGTGTTTTAGCATCAGAGATAGAAATATCATTAGGATTCTCAGGTGTGTCTACAACAGGTTCACTAGAAGCATGCAAAGTCCTATCATTTTTCTTTTTCTTCCTCTTAGAAGGACTAGGTGCATCAATATTAATTCTCTGAGAATCTTGGTCAATTCTCTTAGGATGGCCCTCAGGATACAAAGGTTCCTGAGTCATTTTACCACCTCTAGTCATAACTCTAACAACATTACCATTTTTCTTATTATTTAATTCATTGAGCAAATCATTCTGAGCTTTAAGCACTTGTTCTACTTGAGTGGTAACCATAGAAGCATGTTTACTAATAAGTTTAAGTTCACCTTTAACACTAGCCATATAATCACTCAAGTGTTCAATCATATAAGCATTGCGTTTCAGTTGTCTACCAAAATAAGCGTTAAAATCTTCTTGCTTAACCATAAATTTATCAAATTCATCCAAACATTGGCTAGCAAACTTAGCAGGAGGGATTTCAGCTTTATCATATCTATAGAGAGAGTTTACCTTTACTACCTGTGTCGGGTTATCAAGACCGCATGTTTCTTCAATAGGTGATGAATTAAGACCATGTATTTCTTCAACAGGAGGTAAATTCTTAACATCTTCAGCTTTTATACCTTTTTCTTTCATAGATTTCTTTGCTTCTTGCATATCTTCAGGACTGAGAATAGAATACCCCTTTTATTTGGAGTTGGCTTAGGAGTTGGTTCAGGAAGTGTCCAATTATTTTCATTGGTCAACATATTATTCAATAGAATTTCAGCTTGATCAACTGTTCTTTCCCTGAAAACACAACCAACACAACTATCAAGGTAATCTCTGGAAGCATCGGTTAGTCCATTATAAAAGATATCAAGTATTTCATTTTTCTTGAGAGGATGATCAGGCAAAGCATTAAGTAATTGGAGAAGCCTCCCCCAAGCTTGTGGGAGACTCTCTCTTTCAATTTGCACAAAATTATATATTTCCCTTAAAGCAGCTTGTTTCTTATGAGCGGGGAAATATTTAGCACAGAAGTAGTAAATCATATCCTGGGGACTACGCACACAACCAGGATCAAGTGAATTAAACCATATCTTAGCATCACCCTTTAATGAGAATGGAAATAATTTAAGGATATAATAGTAGCGAGTTTTCTCATCATTAGTGAACAGGGTAGCTATATCATTTAATTTAGTAAGATGTGCCACAACAGTTCAGATTCATAGCCATAGAAAGGATCAGATTCAACCAAAGTAATTATATCAGGATCAACACAGAAATCATAATCCTTATCAGTAATAAAGATAGGTGAAGTATCATAAGCAGGATCATATTTCATTCTAGCATTCAGAGATTTTTCTTTCAGCTTGGCTAATAGTTTCTTAAGATCACTTCTATCATTGCAGGAAAGAAAGTCTCTAGCAGTTTCTTCATCCATAACATAACCCTCAGGCACAACAGGCAATTCATATCTAGGGGGAGAATCTTCATCATCACTTTCATCAATATTATGAGTTTCAATAATTTCATTCTCTCTAGCCCTAGCAAGTTGTTCATCAAGAAATTCACCTAGTGGCATAGTAGTATCAAGCATAGAAGTAGTTTCATCATAAGTATCATGCAAAGCAGAAGTGGCATCATCAATAACATGCGACATATCAGAATTAATAGCAGAAGCAGGTTTAGGTGTCGCAAGCTTACTCAAAACAGAAGGTGAATCAAGTGCAGAGCTAGATAGTAGTTCCTTACCTCCCCTTGTAGTTGAGGGAAAAATCTTAGTTCTTTCATCTTTCAAGTTTTTCATAGTGATAAGCAGATAAATCCCAAGTGACTCAATGAATAGATCTATGCTCCCCGACAACGGCGCCAGAAAATGGTCTTGATAACCCACAAGTATAGGGGATCGCAACAGTTTTCGAGGGTAGAGTATTCAACCCAAATTTATTGATTCGACACAAGGGGAGCCAAAGAATATTCTCAAGTATTAGCAGTTGAGTTGTCAATTCAACCACACCTGGAAACTTAATATTTGCAGCAAAGTATTTAGTAGCAAAGTATTATGATAGTAGTGGTAACGGTAGCAAAAGTAATATTTTTGGGTTTTGTAGTGATTGTAACAGTAGCAGCAGAAAAGTAAATAAGCGAAGAACAATATATGAAAAGCTCGTAGGCAATGGATCGGTGATGGAGAATTATGTCGGATGCGATTATTCATGCAACAGTTATAACATAGGGTGACACGAAACTAGCTCCAATTCATCAATGTAATGTAGGCATGTATTCCGAATATAGTCATACATGCTTATGGAAAAGAACTTGCATGACATCTTTTGTCCTACCCTCCGTGGCAACGGGGTACTATTGGAAACTAAGGGATATTAAGGCCTCCTTTTAATAGAGTACCGGACCAAAGCATGCATTAACACATAGTGAATACATGAACTCCTCAAACTACGGTCATCACCGGGAGTGGTCCCGATTATTGTCACTTCGGGGTTGCCGGATCATAACACATAGTAGGTGACTATAGACTTGCAAGATAGGATCAAGAACACACTTATATTCATGAAAACATAATAGGTTCATATCTGAAATCATGGCACTCGGGCCCTAGTGACAAGCATTAAGCATAGCAAAGTCATAGCAACATCAATCTCAAAACATAGTGGATACTAGGGATCAAACCCTAACAAAACTAACTCGATTACATAATAACAGTTGATCAAGCTGAAATTCTATTGAATAATATGTTGACCAATGAAAATAATTGGACACTTCCTGAACCAACTCCTAAGCCAACTCCGAAGAAAAGGGGTATTCTATTTCTCAGTCCTGAAGATATGCAAGAGGCAAAGAAATCTATGAAAGAAAAAGGTATAAAAGCTGAAGATGTTAAGAATTTACTTCCTGTTGAAGAAATACATGGTCTTAATTCATCACCTATTGAAGAAACACACGGTCTTGATAACCCAACATGGGTAGTAAAGATAAACTCTCTCTATAGATATGATAAAGCTGAAAACCCTCCTACTAAGTTTGCTAGCCAATGTTTGGATGAATTTGATAACTTTATGGTTAAGCAAGAAGATTTTAACGCTTATTTTGGTAGACAACTGAAACGCAATGCTTATATGATTGAACACTTGAGTGATTATATGGCTAGTATTAAAGGTGAACTTAAACTTATTAGTAAACATGCTTCTATGGTTACCACTCAAGTAGAACAAGTGCTTAAAGCTCAGAATGATTTGCTCAATGAATTAAATAATAAGAAAAATGATAATATTGTTAGAGTTATGACTAGAGGTGGTAAAATGACTCAGGAACCTTTGTATCCTGAGGGCCATCCTAAGAGAATTGAGCAAGATTCTCGGAGAATTAATATTGATGCACCTAGTCCTTCTATGATGAAGAAAAATGACAGGACTTTGCATGCTTCTAGTGAACCTGTTGTAGACACACCTGAGAATCCTAATAATATTTCTATCTTTTATGCTGGGGACACAATCTGGTAATGAACATGAACCTAGTGATAATGTTAATGGTGATGTTCATGTTGATGCTCATGTTGGGGAACGTAGTAATTTCAAAAAAAAAATCCTACACACACGCAAGATCATGGTGATGCATAGCAACAAGAGGGGAGAGTGTTGTCTATGTACCCTCGTAGACCGAAAGCGGAATCGTTAGCACACCACGGTTGATGTAGTCGTACGTCTTCACGATCCGACCGATCAAGTGTCGAACGCACGGCACCTCCAAGTTCAGCACACGTTCAGCCCGATGACGTTCCTCGAACTCCGATCTAGTCGAGTGTTGAGGGAGAGTTTCGTCAGCATGACGGCATGGTGACGATGATGATGTTCTATCGACGCAGGGCTTCGCCTAAGCACTGCTACAATATTATCGAGGTGGACTATGGTGGAGGGGGGCACCGCACACGGCTAAAAGATCAAATCAATTGTTGTGTCTCTAGGGTGTGCCCTGCCCACGTATATAAAGGAGCAAGGGCGGAGGTGCGGCCGGCTAGGAGGAGGCGCGCCAGGAGGAGTCCTACTCCCACTGGGAGTGGGAGTAGGACTCCCTCACTTCCTTGTTGGATTAGGAGAAGGGGGGAAAGAGGAAGGAGAGAGGAAGGAAAGGGGGGGGGGGCGCCGCCCCCCTCTCCTTGTCCTATTCGGACTAGAGGGGGAGGGGCGCGCGGCCCTGCCCTAGCCGCCTCTCCTCTTCTCCACTAAGGACCACTATGGCCCATTAAGCCCCCCCGGGGGGGGGTCCGGTAACCCCTCGGTACTCCGATAAAATCCCGATTTCACCCGGAACACTTCCGATATAAAAATATAGGCTTCCAATATATCAATCTTCATGTCTCAACCATTTAGAGACTCCTCGTCATGTCCGTGATCACATCAGGGACTCCGAACAACCTTCGGTACATCAAAACTCATAAACTCATAATATAACCGTCATCAAAACTTTAGGTGTGCGGACCCTACGGATTAGAGAACTATGTAGACATGACCGACACACGTCTCCGGTCAATAACCAATAGCGGAACCTGGATGCTCGTATTGGCTCCCACATATTCTACGAAGATTGAGGGAGTCCTGGATTAGGGGGTCTCCGGATAGCCGGACTATATCCTTTGGCCGGACTGTTAGACTATGAAGATACAAGATTGAAGACTTCGTCCCGTGTCCGGATGGGACTTCCCTTGGCGTGGAAGGCAAGCTTGGCAATACGGATATGTAGATCTCCTCCCATTGTAACCGACTCTGTGTAACCCT
Organism: Triticum dicoccoides; assembly: GCF_002162155.2. Lineage (NCBI taxonomy): Eukaryota > Viridiplantae > Streptophyta > Magnoliopsida > Poales > Poaceae > Triticum > Triticum dicoccoides. The sequence goes on along the minus strand of NC_041384.1, from coordinate 480,491,980 downwards.
AGCCCTCTCCGGTGTCTATATAAACTGGAGGGTTTTAGTCCATAGGACGAATAGACAATCATACCATAGGCTAGCTTCTAGGGTTTAGCCTCTCCGATCTCGTGGTAGATCTAATCTTGTACTACCCATATCATCAATATTAATCAAGAAGCACGTAGGGTTTTACCTCCATCAAGAGGGCCCGAACCTAGGTAAAACATTGTCTCCCTTGTCTCCTGTTACCATCCGGCCTAGACGCACAGTTCGGGACCCCCTACCCGAGATCCGCCGGTTTTGACACCGACATTGGTGCTTTCATTGAGAGTTCCTCTGTGTCGTCGCCGTTAGGCTTGATGGCTCCTACTATCATCGATAGCGATGCGGTCCAGGGTGAGACTTTTCTCCCCGGACAGATCTTCGTGTTCGGCGGCTTTGCACTGCGGGCCAATTCGCTTGGCCATCTGGAGCAGATTGAAAGTTACGCCCCTGGCCACCAGGTCAGGTTTGGAAGCTTAAACTACACGGACGATATCCATGGAGATTTGATCTTCGACAGATTCGAGCCTCTGCCTTGTGCGCCACGCAGTCACAATGAGCATGACTTAGCTCTCCCATCGGACAGTGTTAAGGAGATCGCACCGGCAGCCGCTCGGACCCTCAATTCGGAGCCAGTTGCGCCCTCCACGGACGGGTGGATGGACCCCGCCACAAAGGCCTTACCCTCGGCGGCGATCGAGCCGAACATCGACCATGCCTTGCACGAGAGCCGTGTTGTTAAACTGTTGGATCCTTCTCCGGCCACGGACTTCGAACCGCCTGCGCCCGTTCCTATAGAATCTGATTGGGCGCCGATCATGGAGTTTACCTCTGCGGATATTTTTCAGCACTCGCCCTTTGGCGACATACTAAACTCATTAAGGTCTCTCTCCTTGTCAGGAGGATCCTGGCCGAACTATGTCCGGCAGGACTGGGATGCGGACGACGAAGAAATTCGTGGCCCACCCACCACCCACTTAGTAGCCACTGTCGATGACTCAACCGACATGTTCAACTTAGACTCCGAAGACATCGACGGTATGGACGACGATGCGGGAGGTCAAGAGGAACCACCGCCCATAGGGCACTGGACGTCCACCTCATCATATGACGTATACATGGTCGACACACCAAAAGAAGACGACGACGAGGAATGAAAGGACGCAATGAAGGCTTGTCCCCTCAAGAAGCAGTCAAAGCGGCGGCGTAAGCGCCGCCCCAAATCCCGCCTCGGCAGAAATAACGATCATACAGACCCAGCGTTGGAGCAGGGCGAACCACTGCCGGACCACGGCAATACGGAGAATCAAACCGAACAAACCGATTCTGTCAAAGATAATAGTCCGGATGACATAACGCCGGACAGGCACCCGAAGGAGCAGAATGCCCGTTAAAGGCTTGTTGCCACCGCGAGGAGTCTGAAAAAGCGGAAGCAAAGGTTCAAGGCTGCGCAGGACACACTCCAAATCAGATGGAGTAAAGTACTCAACACAGCAGCGAAGTATGGTGGTAATCGCCCCACCAAGAGCTACCCGAAGCGGAAGTTGCTACCCGAATTCGATGAGGAGGCCCTAGATGCCCCACAACCAAAAATCAAAATGGCCACCTGGCCGGATAGACGACCTCACGGCCAACATAGAGCGGCAAACAACGCCACCCACAAGCCAATACGCGATCCACGTGAGGGCTCACACCAAAAGGATGGCGCAACCAGATCCATCTATGGACCACGTAAGCGCGCCCCAGCATATGATGTAACACAACAAACATCAGAACAACGCGGTACACCCAGATACAGGGGTGCCTCACACCCCCTATGTTTCACCGATGAGGTGCTGGACCATGAATTTCCAGAGGGATTCAAACCCGTAAACATAGAGGCATACGACGGAACAACAGACCCTGGGGTCTGGATTGAGGACTATATCCTCCATATCCATATGGCTCGAGGAGATGATCGCCACGCCATCAAGTACTTACCCCTCAAGCTCAAAGGGCCAGCTCGGCACTGGCTTAAAAGCCTCCCCGAAAACTCCATTGGAAGCTGGGAAGAGCTCGAAGACGCTTTTCGGGCAAATTTTCAAGGGACTTATGTCCGACCCCCGGATGCAGACGATTTGAGTCATATAACTCAACAGCCCGGAGAGTCAACCCGAAAGCTTTGGAAGAGGTTTCTTACTAAGAAGAACTAAATAGTTGACTGTCCGGACGCCGAAGCCTTGGCAGCTTTTAAACCGGCGGGAGGCGAAGAAGAACCACCGCCCACAGGGCACTGGACGCCCACCTCATCATATGACGTATACATTGTGGACGCACCAAAAGATGACGACGAGGAGCGGAAGGACGCACCTAAGGCTTGTTCCCTCAAAGAAGCAGTCAAAGTGGCGACGCAAGCGCCGCCCCAAATCCCGCCTCGACAGAAATAACGATCACACAGACCCAGCGCTGGAGCAGGGCGAACCGCTGCCGGACAACGGCAATCCGGATAATCAAACCGAACAAACAAATTCTATCAAGGATAATAGTCCGGATGACATAACGCTGGACAGGCACCCGGAGCAGCAGAATGCCCGTAAAAGGCTTGTTGCCACCGCGAGGAGTCTTAAAAAGCAGAAGCAAAGGCTCAAGGCTACACAAGACACACTCCAAATTAGATGGAGTAAAATACTCAACACAGCAGTGAGGTACGACGACAATCACCCCTCCAAGAGCTACCCGAAGCGGAAGCTGCTACCTGAATTCGATGAGGAGGCCTCAGATCCCCCACAACCAAATATCAAAGCAGCCACCTGGCCGGATAGACGACCCCACTACCAACATAGAGCAGCATACAACGCCACTCAGAATACAACACGTGACCCATGCGAGGGCTCGCACCCAAAGGACGGCGCAACAAGATCCATCTATGGAGCATGCAAGCACGCCCCAGCATACAATGCAACACAACAAACATCCGAACAACGCGGTACACCCAGCTACAGGGGTGCCGCACACCCCCTATGTTTCACCGATGAGGTGCTGGACCATGAATTTCCAGAGGGATTCAAACCCGTAAACATAGAGACATACGATGGAACAACAGACCCTGGGGTCTGGATTGAGGACTACATCCTTCATATACATTTGGCTCGAGGAGATGATCTCCACGCCATCAAGTACTTACCCCTCAAGCTCAAAGGGCCAGCTCGTCACTGGCTTAAAGGCCTCCCCGAAAGCTCCATTGGAAGTTGGGAAGAGATCGAAGACGCCTTTCGGGCAAATTTTCAAGGGACTTATGTCTGACCTCCGGATGCGGACGATTTGAGTCATATAACTCAACAGCCCGGAGAGTCAGCCCGAAAGCTTTGGAACAGGTTTCTTACTAAAAAGAACCAGATTGTCGACTGTCCGGACGCCGAAGCCTTGGCAGCTTTTAAGCATAGCGTCTATGACGAATGGCTCGCCAGACACCTCGGCCAAAATAAGCCAAGAACGATGGCCGCATTAACAAGCCTCATGACCTGCTTTTGCGCGGGTGAGGACAGCTGGCTAGCCAGATGCAGCACCAGCGACCCGAGTACATCTGAAGTAGAGATGGAAACGGGAAATCACGGCGCAACAACAATAACAAACGCCGGAATAAAGAAGACAACACGAAGGGCACGGCAGTAAACGCCGGATTCAAAAGCTCTCGGCCAGGTCAGCAAAAGCCGCCCTCTAAAGGCACCAGGAATGAACTGTCTAGCCTCAACAAAATTCTGGACCAAATATGTCAGATCCATAGTACCCCTGGTAAACCTGCTAATCATACCCATAGAGAATGTTGGGTCTTCAAGCAGTCCAGCAAGCTCAACGCCGTACACAAGGGGGAGGATACACCAAGTGAAGACGAGGATGAGCCTCCCAAGCAAGACACTGGGGAACAAAGGAAATTTCCACCAGAAGTCAAAACAGTAAAGGTGTTACACGTGATCAAGGGAAAAAACAATGCGGCACTCCCAGGAAAATATACCCAAGTGCCTGTCACCGCGAAGTCCTGCCACTGGTCGTCTCAACCGATCACTTTCGACCATCGCGATTACTCAGCAAGTATCCGACGTGCAGGATGGCTGCCCTGGTATTAGACCCAGTAATTGGCAGATATCACTTCACACGAGTCTTGATGGACGGTGGCAGCAATCTAAACCTAATATATCAGGATACAATCCGCGGGATGGGGTTAGACCCAACAAAAATTCGCCATAGCAATACTACCTTTAAAGGAGTAACGCCAGGCCCAGGGTCTCGTTGTACGGGCTCCCTCCTACTACAAGTTATATTCGGCTCCCCCGATAACTTCCGTCGCGAGCATTTAACCTTCCACATCGCTCCGTTCCAAAGTGGCTATCAAGCACTGCTCGGACGCGAAGCTTTCGCTCACTTTAATGCAATACCACACTATGCCTCCCTCACACTCAAGATGCCCGGTCCATGCGGCATCATTTCAGTGAACGGAAATATCAAGTGATCTCTGCGCGCCGAAGAGAGTGCGGCTGCCTTGGCAGCCGCACACTAAAGGCGCCCGGACCAGCGAAAGCATCCAATAGGTCGTCAAGACCTCAGACACAACTAATCAAGTCCGGCGCCGCTATTTATACCGAATAAATGGTCACACCCCTATTTGTCAATACAAGGGGCTCAACGCGCGCAGACAAGTGGCAATTTTTTCTCATCTTGAATTATACATGGTTCCTTTAAAAACTATCTTTTTGCACGACAACTTTTTCACCTAAATTCCTCTCTTTTACAGACGATCATCGTGCTACACCCGTCCAGGATACGACACAACGGAGACACAGGCGCAAACGTGCAGCAGGGACCCGTTCCAAGGATTCTTTTTAGATTAAGACCCTGCGTAAACCTTTTTTACTGTCTCTTGTTGATACATATCCACCGTTGAGAAGGATGCTGACGTCTTGGCATGTGGCCATGCCAGAACAATGCACGTACCTGGACACAAGGGGCTTCTTACAAAGGCCATTATTTAGGCCCGGTTTATACCACAAATACAGAATACCTTAGGGAGTGTTCGGCATCGCGAGTTTGGCCCTATATGCATCAGCTCCGAATCATTGTCTTTGGTCAAATGTTGGGTTTGCCCGGCTCCTGTGTTTTGGTGCCTTACGTTCCGCTTTACCGGCTAAGGTAGCACCAGGAGAACTACTCGATTGTGCCCTGGTTCATCCGGACGAGCACCTCAGTAGAGAAAGCCGAAAACTGACTGTCATGATACAGCGTGGGACTGGTCAACCACTCGATGACCTGTTGGAATGTTAGAATTCCTCCGCCTTAACGAAGGGCCGTTTTCTGGCCAGGCATGTACGCACCCCGGGATCGGGAGAGTGCGGAGCCACCAGGGGCTATCTAGTAGCCCCACTGTCAAACTCCTGTGGCTAAGTGAAAGTGCTAAAGCATTATAGTCCGGTTGCCTCGCTCGCTCCGCTATCACCTCCTTAATAGGACCAAGACATTGGGTTAAGTGTGAACGCGTGTTTTTTGCGAGCACCTCCGCATTATATGCGTCGGGGTTGAAGCCGACGGCTGCAATCTTTCAGGTTATACACATGTATACATAAACGGCCGCCCAGGAGGCATCATATTACTTTCAGGCAAAAGTATAAAAATAGCCTTATAAAAATTTATAAAACCATTTCGCTTACAATGAGATTACATATCACTCAAACATAATATTTTTTGAGCACTGGGTCTCTATCAAACGAGCACCATCAAGAACTTCTTCGAAGTAGTGCTCAGCAGCCATTCAGCCTATGGCCGAATCCCGCGCTGCAACAGTGGTAGCATCCATCTCCGCCCAGTATGCTTTAACACGGGCAAAGGCCATCCGTGAGCCCTCTATGCACGCCGACCTCTTCATCGCATTAATGCGCGGCACCACGTCAAGGAACTGCTGCACCAAGCTGAAATAACTGTTCGGTTTTGGCCTTTCCGGCCATAGCTGATCCACAATAGACCTCATGGCGAGTCCGGACAACCTATTCAGTTCGGCCCATTCGGCTAATTGGTCAGTCAATGAAAGCGGACGCTCGGGAGAATGGAATTGTGTCCAAAATAGCTAGTCCACTTCACGGTCCGTCTGACCCTGGAAGTACTTGGCCACATCGGCAGCGCTCGCCGCCAAATCCATATACACATCCTCCAAACTCCACAACCGATCCAGAGGGGCATACCGTGGATCTCCGAACTTCCTCCACAACATAAAGGATTTCCCAGCTACAATAACCCCGGCTTCCCGCAGCTCCTCCTTCTTCGCCCTCATAGCAGAGCGGATATCTTTTCTCGTCGTAGCAGCCTTCTCAAGGTCCGATGCCTTCGCTAGGTTTTCCTTTTTAAGAACCCGGCAACGATCGGCGGCGGCTTTTAATTCTATGGCCATCTTGGCCATCTTATCTCGGCTCTCACCATGCGCGACCTTCTCGGCTTTCAACTCTTCGGCCGCCTTCAAAGTAGCCGCATTACCAAACCTCGCTTGTTCCTTGGTTCGGGCAAGTTCTGCCCGCAAGGCTTCAACAGTGGCAGCTCCATCTGCAGTCACAACATATTTAAGATACTGACATCATGCTTCTCTTACTATGTGGCATTTACCAGATAATGACACTTACCCTATGCCTCATCAAGCCTTTTGTTAACAAGCTCGATGTCGGCGTCTGCCGCATCCAACTGCCGTTTTAAATGGGCAAACTCGCTAGTCCGGCTAGCCACCGGAGCTTCCATCACCTGCACATAGAGGCAGTATGGTTATTACCTGGGAATATGATCCTCTGTTCGTTGTCGTTTCCGACGACAACCAGAGTCTCAGGGGCTACTATCTACACAGGGCACACCTAGCATGTGCAGGACTATCATACATTATTTTACGTACCTCAAAGCCTGTCAGTAGACTCATAAAAGCTTCATCCAATCCGCTTTCGGCGGACGAGATTCTCTCCATCACCGTATTCATCAGCATACGGTGTTCATCTGAGATGGCCGCTCGCCCCACCAACTCCCTCAGAACATCCGATCGCACACCAGATGGTGCCAGACTCTTTTGTCTGCTCTCTTCGGGAGCCGGACACTGGGAGCTTCGGGGGTCAATGGGATTATCTTCTGGTCTCACTTGACTCGGAGAGGCCCTCCGCGACGACACTTCGGGGTCGCCCGCTTTCGGAGCGGAGGAGTCCAGAGGAGGCGTTTCGCTCTCCATCATCTCTGGAAGAAGATCCCCCGAAGACGAGCTCATTTGAGAGGGGCTAAGGCCCGAACTGCAAAGATATATGCGGTGGTTATTTTCTCAGAAGAAAAAGATGGCATACCTGTACTATTAAAGTATTTCGGGTCACTTACGACTCACTGGAGAATTGATCCCCCCGCGGACTTTGTGCGGCAAAAGCACCCCCCAAGGTAGGACCCTCTGTGGGAGACTTCTTCTCCCGTTTGGAAGCTTCGACTTCCGAATCCCCGGGCACAGTCCTTTTCCTCATCCGGTCGTCTTCCTTCATGGAGACGCTTGCTCCCTCGGTTAGAATGGGCAGCGTTGGGGGCCCGCATCCGCCCGTATTATCCTCCCCAGTATCTTCCTTCAAGGGCTCCGGGCAAGTTGCGACCTGGAGCATCGACCGGATTGTCCAAACCCTCAGGGAGGGGGGGCCGAACACCGAATCAACTTCGCCTGCCAATCCTGTCAAAGGTAAGGGAGTTTAGATCCCGCATAGAGTTAAACTATGAAAAACTAATACCCTGTAAAAGGTACAAACAACTTACCGCGCTAGCGTGACGCTGTGCGCTGAATCCGCGATCCTCGGTAGCGGATGCGGGAGCCTCGGCGCCCTTGAAAAGCACCTTCCAGGCATCTTCGTACATCGTGTCGAAGAGCCTTCTCAGAGTTCGGTGCTGCGCCGGGTTGAACTCCCATAGATTGAAGGCCCGTTGTTGACATGGGAGGATCCGGCGGATGAGCATAACCTGGACTACTTGACAAGCTTGAGCTGCTTGTTCACCAGGGTTTGGATGCATGTTTGCAGTCCAGTCACCTCTCCTTTGCTGCCCGACGACAGGCCCATCTCTTTTCAGGACGTGAGCCGCGTTGGGGTCCGGACCGGAACTCGGGGGCTGCGACCCACTTAGGGTCGCACGGCTCGGTGATGTAAAACCACCCCGATTGCCACCCCTTCAGGGTCTCCACAAAGGAGCCCTCGAGCCATAAGACGTTGGGCATCTTGCCCACCATGGCGCCTCCACATTCCCCCTGGTTGCCGCGCACCACCTTCGGCTTGACATTGGAAGTCTTGAGCCATAGGCTGAAATGGGGGCGGATGCGGAGGAAAGCCTCGCACACGACGAGAAACGCCGAGATGTTGAGGATGAAGTTCGGGGCCAGATCATGGAAATCCAGGCCGTAGTAGAACATGAGTCCCCGGACGAATGGGTGGATAGGAAAGCCCACTCCGCGGAGGAAGTGGGGAAGGAACACTACCCTCTCATGGGGCCTTGGGTTGGGGAGGAGTTGCCCCTCTTCGGGAAGCCGGTACGCGATGTCGTTAGATAAGTATCCGGCCTTCCTCAGTTTTTTGATGTGTCCCTCTGTGACGGAGGAGACCATCCGCTTGCCTCCCGCTCCGGACATGGCTGGAGAAGGTTGAGGTGGGGAGTGCGGACTTGGGCGCTGGAGCTCGAGTGCGCGAAAATGGATAGGCAAAGGAGGAAGAAGGCGTAGGTGAAAAGGTGGATCCTTATCCCCTTATATGGGTGGACGCAACTACGTGTCCCCACCAGCCTGGTAAAACTCGCTTATCTCCAAGCGCCGTAATCAATGGTGCAGTTGGGTTACCCACGCCCGTATTGATGAGAATCCCGGAATAAGGGGACACGATCTCTGCTTTGACGAGACGTGCCAAGGAAACCGCCTCGCATGACACGCTGAGGTGGGACAATAAAATGATTCGAATAAAGGCTTGGCCATGGTGCGATGTCACACTACGAAATACGTCAGCAGATTAGATTTGTGTAAATATTTTTCTCTCTATGGCAATATGTGGAAACTTATTTTGCAGAGCCGGACACTATCTTTGTTTTCAAAATCTTCTATGAAGTACTTGGAGGAGGAACCCGCCTTGCAATGCCAAAGACAATTTGCGCGCCGGACTCCTCGTCATTGAAGCCTGGTTCAGGGGCTACTGAGGGAGTCCTGGATTAGGGGGTGTCTGGATGGCTGGACTATACCTTCAGCCGGACTCCTGGACTATGAAGATACAAGATTGAAGACTTCGTCCCGTGTCCGGGAGGGACTTTCCTTGGCGTGGAAGGCAAGCTTGGCGATACGGATATGTGGATCTCCTACCATTGTAACCAACTTTGTGTAACCCTAACCCTCTCCGGTGTCTATATAAACCGGAGGGTTTTAGTTAGTAGGACAACATACACAACAACAATCATACCATAGGCTAGCTTCTAGGGTTTAGCCTCTCCTATCTCGTGGTAGATCTACTCTTGTACTACCCATATCATCAATATTAATCAAGCAGGACGTAGGGTTTTACCTCCATCAAGAGGGCCCGAACCTGGGTGAAACTTCGTGTCCCTTGCCTCCTGTTACCATCCGGCCTAGACGCACAGTTCGGGACCCCCTACCCGAGATCCGCCGGTTTTGACACCGACACATAGCGTCTGCGACGAATGGCTTGCCAGACACCTCGGCCAAGAAAAGCCGAGAACAATGGCAGCATTAACAAGCCTCATGACCCGCTTTTACGCGGGTGAGGACAACTGGCTAGCCATATGCAGCACCAGTGACCCAAGCACATCCGAAGTTAGAGATGAAAATGGGAAATCACGACGCAACAAAAATAATAAGCGTCGGAATAAAGAAGACAGCCCGAAGAGCACGTCGGTAAACGCCGGATTCTGAAGCTCTCGGCCAGGTCAGCAAAAGCCGCCCTCTAAAGGCGCCAGAGATGAACTGTCCAGCCTGAACAAAATTCTGGACCAAGTATGTCAGATCCATAGCACCCCTGGTAAACCCGCTAATCATACCCACAAAGAATGTTGGGTCTTCAAGCAGTCCGGCAAGCTCAACGCCGTACACAAGGGGGAGGATACACCAAGCGAAGATAAGGATGAGCCTCTCAAGCAAGACACTGGGGAACAAAAGAAGTTTCGATCAGAAGTCAAAACAGTCAACATATTACACGTGATCAAGGGAAGCAAAGCGGCCCTCCCAGATAAATATGCCCAAGGGCCTATCACCGCGAAACCCTGCCACTGGTCGTCTCAACAGGTCACTTTCGACCATCGTGATTACTCAGCAAGTATCCGGTGGGCAGGATGGGCTCCCCTGGTATTAGACCCAATAATTGACGGATACCACTTTGCACGAGTCCTGATGGACGGTGGCAGCAGTTTAAACCTGATATACCAGGATACAATCCACGAAATGGGGATAGACCCAACGAAAATTTGCCATTGCAACACTACCTTTAAAGGAGTAACGCCAGGCCCATGGGCTCACTGCACGGGCTCCCTGCTACTAAAGGTTATATTCGGCTTCCCCGATAACTCCCGTAGCGAACATTTAACCTTCCACATTGCTCCGTTCCAATGCGATTATCAAGCACTACTTGGACGCGAAGCTTTTGCTCGCTTTAATGCAATACCGCATTACGCTTCCCTCACGCTCAAGATGCTCGGTCCACGTGGCATCATTATAGTGAACAGAAGTATTAAGCGATCTTTGCGCGCCGAAGAGAATGCGACTGCCTTGGCAGCCGCACACTAAAAACGGCCTCACCAACTAAAGCATTTGATAGGTCGTCAAGACCACGGACGCGGTTAGACGAGTCCGCGGCTGCTATATATAATTTGTACCGGATTGATGGCCACACCCCTATTACAAATACAAGGGGCTCAACGCACGCAGACAAGTGGCAATTTCTACTCATTTTTAGTTATACATGGTTTCTTTAAAAACTATCTTTTTGCACGACAACTTTTTCACCTAAGTTCCTCTCTTTTACAGATGATCATCGTGCTACACTCGTCCAGGATACGGCACAACGGAGACACAGGCGCAGACGTGCAATAGGGACCCGCTCCAAGGATTCTTTTTAGATTAAGACCCTGCGTAAACCTTTTTTACTGTCTCTTGTTGATACACATCCCTCAAATTCTCAGTACAATTGAGAAGGATGCTGACGTCTTGGCATGTGGCCACATCAGAATAATGCACGTACCTAGACACAAGGGGCTTCTTACAAAGGGCACTATTTAGGCCCGGTTTATATCATAAAGATCGAATACCTTAGGGAGTGTCTGGCGTCACGAGTTTGGCCTTATATGCATCAACTCCGAATCATTGTCTTTGGTCAAATGTTGGGTTTGCCCGGCTCCTGTGTTTTGGTGCCTTACGTTCCGCTTTATTGGCTAAGGCAGCACCAGGAGAACTACTGCGATTGTGCCCTGGTTCATCCGGACGAGCACCTCAGTAGAGAAAGCAGAAAACTAACTGTCATGATTTAGCGTGAGACTGGTCAACCACTCGATGACCTATCGGAATGTTAGAATTCCTCTGCCTTAATGAAGGGCCGTTTTCCAGCCAGGCATGTATGCACCCCGAGATCGGGAGAGTGCGGAGCCACCATGGGCTATCTAGTAGCCCCACTGTCAAACTCCTATGGCTAAGTGAAAGTGTTAAAGCATTATAGTCCGGTTGCCTCATTCGCTGCGCTATCACCTCCTTAATAGGACCAAGACATTGGGTTAAGTGTGAACACACGTTTTTTGCGAGTACCTCCGCATTATATGTGTGGGGGTTGAAGTCAACGACTGCAATCTTTCAGGTTATATACATATATACATAAACGGTCGCACAAGAGGCATCACATTACTTTCCGGCAAAAGTATAAATACAACCTTACTATATTTCAAAAAACATTGTGTTTACAACGGGAATACATGTCACTCAAACGTAATATTCTTCGAGCACTGGGACTCTATCAAACGAGCACCCTCAAGAACCTCTTCAAAATAGTGCTCGGCAGCTACTCGGCCTATGGCCGAACCTTGCGCCGCAACAGTGGTAGCATCCATCTCCGCCCAGTATGCCTTGACATGGGCAAAGGCCATCCGCGAGCCTTCTATGCGTGCCGACCTCTTCATCGCGTTGATGCACAGCATCGTGCCAAGGAACTGCTGCACTAAGCTGAAATAGCTGTTCGGCTTTGGCTTCTCCGACCACAAATGATCTACAACAGACCTCATGGCGAGTCCGGACAACCTATTAAGTTTGGCCCATTCGGCTAGCTGATCAGTCAAGGGAAGCGGACACTCTGGAACGTTGAATTGCGACCAGAATAGCTTGTCCACTTCACGATCTGATTGATCTTGGAAGTATTCGACCGCATCGACAACGCTCGCCGCCAAGTCCATATATGCGTCTGCCGAACTCCACAGCCGATCCAGAGGGGCATACCGCGGATCTCCGAACTTCCTCTGTAGCAAAAAGGGCTTCCTAGCTGCAATATCCCCGGCTTCGCGCAGCTCCTCCTTCTTCGCCCTCATAGCAGAGCGACTGTCTTTGGCCACCATAGTGGCCTTCTCAAGGTCCACTGCCTTCACTCGGTTCTCTTCTTCAAAGAACTGGCAACGGTCGGCAGTGCCTTTTAATTCTATGGCCATCTTGGCCATCTTTTCTTTGCTTTCGCAATGGGCGGCCTTCTCGGCTCTTAACTCTTTGGCCGCCTTCAAAGTATCCGCATTACTAACCCTTGCTTGTTCCTTGGCTCGGGCGAGTTCCGCCCGAAGGGTCTCCACGGTGGTAGCTCCGTCTGTAGTCACAACATATTAAAGATACCGGCATCATGCTGCTCTTATTGTGCGACATTCACCAGAAAACATTACTTACCCTGTGATTCGTCAAGCCGCTTGTTAACAAGCTCGATGTTGGCGTCTGCCGCATCCAGTTGCCGTTTTAATTCAGCAAACTCACTAGTCCGGCTAGCCACCGGAGCTTCCACCACCTGCACATAAAGGTAGTCTGGTTATTTCCTGGGACTATGATCCTCTGTTCGCCGCCATTCTCGATGACAACCAGAGTCTCAAGGGCTACTATCTACACAGGGCACACCTAACATGTGCGATACTATCACATATTATCTCACGTACCTCAAAGCCTATCAGTAGACTCATAAAGGCTTCATGTAATCCGCTTTCGGCGGACGAAATTCTTTCCATCACCGTACCCATCAGCGTACGGTGTTCTTTTGAGATGGCCGCTCGCCCCAACAGCTCCCTCAGAACGTCCGACCGCATACCAGATGGTGCCGGACTCTTTTGTTTGCTCTCTTTGAGAGCCGGACACTGGGGACTTCGGGGGTCTATGGGATTATCTTCTGGCCTCACCGGATCCGGAGAGGCCCTCCGTGACGACACTTCGGGGTCGCCTGCTTCTTGAGCAGAGGAGTCCGGGGGAGGCGTTTGGCTCTCCATCATCTCCGGAACAAGATCCCCTGAAGACGAGCTCAGCTGAGAAGGGCTAAGACCCGAACTGCAAAGATATATGCGGTGGTTATTTTCTGAGAAGAAAGATAGTATACCTTCACTATTAAAGTATTTTTTGGATCACAGACGACTCGTTGGAGGGCTGATCCCCCCACGGACTTTGTGCAGCAAGAGCACCCCCCAAGGTAGGACCCTCTGTTGGAGACTTCTTCTCCCGTTTCTAGGCCTCGGCTTCCGGATCCACGGAAGCAGTCCTCTTCCTCCCCAGGTTATCCTCCTCTATGGAGGCGCTCATTCCCTCGGTTGGAACTGGCAGCGATGGGAGCCCGCTTTCGCCCATATTATTCCCCCTATATCTTCCTTCGAGGGCTCCGGGCAAGGTGCGAGCTCGAGCATCTTTTCCAATACCGGATTTTCCAAACCCTCAGGGAGGGGGGCCGAACACCGAATCATCTTCGCCTTTGTTAGCCAGTCCTGGTCAAAGAGCTATCTCTCAGAAATAACTTCATGATGAATAAAAGACGGTGTGTTCGGCTAGAGGATTTCTTACTTGTTCGACGACGCGGTTACTGCTCAGGCCCACGTCCTTGGTAGTATACGAACACTCTATGTGAGGTTCGAAGAATGACTTGTACATCTCCTCGTGCGTCAGGCCGAGGAAACTTTGAATGGCATGCGGCCCTTCTGGGTTGAACTCCCACAAGCGAAGGGGCCGGCGTTTGCAAGGCTCGACTCGACGAACCAGCATAACTTGCATTACCACAACCAAATTAAAATCTCCCTCGAAGAGATCTTGAATGCGGCTTTGCAGTATAGGCACGTCCTTGGCTGGACCCCAGCTCAGCCCTCTGCTAATCCATGCCATCAATTGTGGTGGGGGGCCCAAGCGGAAAGCGGGGGCAGCCGCCCACTGGGCAGTTCTGGGAGCCGTGATGTAAAACCACTCCTGTTGCCATAATTCGGACACCTCTGGAAAGGAAACTTTCGGCCACGGAGCTCCTGCCATCTTGCCTATTGACGCGCCTCCGCACGCTGCATGTTGCCCCTCGATCATCTTCGGCTTCACTTCAAAGGACTTGAGCCACAGGCCGAAGTGAGGGGTAATGCGGAGGAATGCCTGACACACGACAATAAATGTCGAGATGTGGAGAAAGGAGTCCGGAGCTAGATCGTGGAAATCTAGCCCGTAATAGAACATCAAACCCCTGACGAAGGGATCCAGAGTGAGGCCTAGGCCTCAGGGGAAGTGGGAGACGAACACGACGTTCTCGTTGGGTTCGGGAGTAGGGATGACCTTCCCTCGAGCAGGCAGCCGATGCGAAACCTCGGCGGTCAGGTATCTGGCCTCCCTCAACTTCTTGATATCCTCTTCCGTGACGGAGGAGGGCATCCACCGGCCTTGAAGGTTGGATCCGGACATGATTGAAGATCCGGAGCACCTGACCTGGGCTTTGGGTGTTAGAACTCGAGGCGGTGGAGGGGTTCGATTGAGTACGAGAGGGAAAAAGCGAAAACCTTGTCCCTTTATAAAGAGGGTGAATATCAAGCGTCCTCTCCGTAGCCATTTGGGACTTGCCTATAATCTAGGAGTCCTAGACACGGTTGGGTTACCCACGACCATATTAATGAGAATCCCGTAATTGGGGGAACACGATCTCTGCTTTGACAAGACGTGTCAAGAAACCGCCTCGCGTTATGTGTGGAGCTGGTTGAAGAAAAACGGTTCGAATAATCACCGGGCCATGACATAATGTCATGCTGCCAAAACAAGTCAACAAATTAGATTTGCGAAAATATTATTCTCTCTATGGTGGTATGTGGAACTCATTTTGCAGGGTCGGACACTATCCTTGTATTCAAATTCTTCCGTGGTGTATTCGGACGAGGAACCCGCCTTGCAATGCTGAAGACAATACTGCACACCGGTCTCATCGTCATTGAAGCCTGGTTCAGGGGCTACTGAGGGAGTCCTGGATTAGGGGGTCTCCGGACGGCTGGACTGTTAGACTATGAAGATACAAGATTGAAGACTTCGTCCCGTGTCCGGATGGGACTTTCCTTGGCGTGGAAGGCAAGCTTGGCAATACGGATATGTAGATCTCCTCCCATTGTAACCGACTCTGTGTAACCCTAGCCCTCTCCGGTGTCTATATAAACCGGAGGGTTTTAGTCCATAGGACGAACAGACAATCATACCATAGGCTAGCTTCTAGGGTTTAGCCTCTCCGATCTCGTGGTAGATCTACTCTTGTACTACCCATATCATCAATATTAATCAAGCAGGACGTAGGGTTTTACCTCCATCAAGAGGGCCCGAACCTGGGTATAACATTGTGTCCCTTGTCTCCTGTTACCATCCGGCCTAGACGCACAGTTCGGGACCCCCTACCCGAGATCCGCCGGTTTTGACACCGACAAAGATCTTTATCGGTCAGACCGCATAACAACATACGTTGTTCCTTTTGTCATCGATATGTTACTTACCCGAGATTCGATCGTCGGTATCTCAATACCTAGTTCAATCTCGTTACTGGCAAGTCTCTTTACTCGTTCCATAATACATCATCCCGCAACTAACTCATTAGTTGCAATGCTTGCAAGGCTTAAGTGATGTGCATTACCGAGTGGGCCCAGAGGTCCCTCTCCGATGATCGGAGTGACAAATCCTAATCTCGAAATACGCCAACCCAACAAGTACCTTCAGAGACACCTGTAGAGCACCTTTATAATCACCCAGTTACATTTTGATGTTTGGTAGCACACAAAGTGTTCCTCCGGTAAACGGGAGTTGCATAATCTCATAGTCATAGGAACATGTATAAGTCATGAAGAAAGCAATATCAACATACTAAACGATCGAGTGCTAAGCTAACGGAATGGGTCAAGTCAATCACATTATTCTCCTAATGATGCGATCCTATTAGTCAAATGAAAACTCATGTCAATGGCTAGGAAACATTAATCATCTTCGATCAACGAGCTAGTCAAGTGGAGGCATACTAGTGACACTCTGTTTGTCTATGTATTCACACAAGTATTATGTTTCTGGTTAATAAAATTCTAGCATGAATAATAAACATTTATCATGATATAAGGAAATAAATAATAACTTTATTATTGCTTCTAGGGCATATTTCCTTCAGTCTCCCACTTGCACTAGAGTCAATAATCTTGATTACACAGTAATGATTCTAACACCCATGGAGTCTTGGTGCTGATCATGTTTTGCTCGTGGAAGAGGCTTAGTCAACCGGTCTGCAACATTCAGATCTGTATGTATCTGGCAAATTTCTATGTCTCCCACCTGGACTAGATCCCGGATGGAGTTGAAGCGTCTCTTGATGTGCTTGGTTCTCTTGTGAAATCTGGATTCCTTTGCCAAGGCAATTGCACCAGTATTGTCACAAAAGATTTTCATTGGACCCGATGCACTAGGTATGACACCTAGATCGGATATGAACTCCTTCATTTGCTGCTTCTGAAGCAGCTATGTACTCCGCTTCACGCGTAGATCCCGCCACAACGCTTTGTTTAGAACTGCACCAATTGACAGCTCCACCTTCAATGTAAAAACGTATCCGTTTTGCGATTTAGAATCGTCCAGATCAGTGCGAAAACTTGCATCAACGTAACCATTTACAATGAGCTCTTTTTCACCTCCATAAACGAGAAACATATCCTTAGTCCTTTTCAGGTATTTCAGGATGTTCTTGACCGCTGTCCAGTGATCCACTCCTGGATTGCTTTGGTACCTCCCTGCTAGACTTATAGCAAGGCACACATCAGGTCTGGTACACAGCATTGCATACATGATAGAGCCTATGGTTGAAGCATAGGGAGCATCCTTCATCTTCTCTCTATCTTCTGCAGTGGTCGGGCATTGAGTCTTACCCAACTTCACACCTTGTAACACAGGCAAGAACCCTTTCTTTGCTTGATCCATTTTGAACTTTTTCAAAACTTTGTCAAGGTATGTGCTTTGTGAAGTCCAATTAATCGTCTTGATCTATCTCTATAGATCTTGATGACCAATATATAAGCAGCTTCACCAAGGTCTTTCATTGAAAAACTCTTATTCAAGTATCCCTTTATGCTATCCAGAAATTCTATATCGTTTCCAATCAATAATATGTCATCCACATATAATATCAGAAATGCTACAGAGCTCTCACTCACTTTCTTGTAAATACAAGCTTCTCCAAAAGTCTGTATAAAACCAAATGCTTTGATCACACTATCAAAGCATTTATTCCAACTCCGAGAGGCTTGCACCAGTCCATAAATGGATCGATGGAGCACACACTTTGTTAGCTCCTTTTGGATCGACAAAACCTTCCGGTTGCATCATATACAACTCTTCTTCCAGAAATCCATTCAGGAATGAAGTCTTGACATCCATTTGCCAAATTTCATAATCATAAAATGCAGCAATTGCTAACATGATTTAGACAGACTTAAGCATTGTTATGGGTGAGAAAGTCTCATCGTAGTCAATCCCTTGAACTTGTCGAAAACCTTTCGCAACAAGTCGAGCTTTATAGACAGTAACGTTACCGTCAGCGGTCAGTCTTCTTCTTAAAGATCCATTTATTCTTAATGGCTTGCCGATCATCGGGCAAGTCAACCAAAGTCCATACTTTGTTCTCATACATGGATCCCATCTCAGATTTCATGGCCTCAAGCCATTTTGCGGAATCTGGGCTCACCATCGCTTCTTCATAGTTCGTAGGTTCGTCATGGTCTAGTAACATAACCTCTAGAATAGGATTACCGTACCACTCTGGTGCGGATCTTACTCTGGTTGACCTACGAGGTTTAGTAACAACTTGATCTGAAGTTTCATGATCATCATCATTAACTTCCTCACTAATTGGTATAGACGTCACAGGAACCGGTTTCTGTGATGAACTACTTTCCAATAAGGGAGTAGGTACGGTTACCTCATCAAGTTCTACTTTCCTCCCACTCACTTCTTTCGAGAGAAACTCCTTCTCTAGAAAGGATCCATTCTTAGCAACGAATGTCTTGCCTTCGGATCTGTGATAGAAGGTGTACCCAACAATCTCCTTTGGGTATCCTATGAAGACACATTTCTCCAATTTGGGTTCGAGCTTATCAGGTTGAAGCTTTTTCACATAAGCATCGCATCCCCAAACTTTAAGAAACAACAACTTTGGTTTCTTGCCAAACCACAATTCATAAGGCGTTGTCTCAATGGATTTTGATGGTGCCCTATTTAACGTGAATGCAGCCGTCTCTAAATCATAACCCCAAAATGATAGTGGTAAATCAGTAAGACACATCATAGATCGCACCATATCTAGTAAAGTACGATTACGACATTCGGACACACCATTACGCTGTGGTGTTCCAGGTGGCATGAGTTGCGAAACTATTCCGCATTGTTTCAAATGTAAACCAAACTCGTAACTAAAATATTCTCCTCCACGATCAGATCGTAGAAACTTTATTTTCTTGTTACGATGATTTTCAACTTCACTCTGAAATTCTTTGAACTTTTCAAATGTTTCAGACTTATGTTTCATTTAGTAGATATACCCATATCTGCTTAAATCATCTGTGAAGGTGAGAAAATAACGATATCCGCCACGAGCCTCAACATTCATCGGACCACATACATCTGTATGTATGATTTCCAACAAATCTGTTGCTCGCTCCATAGTTCCGAAGAACGACGTTTTAGTCATCTTGCCCATGAGGCATGGTTCGCAAGTACCAAGTGATTCATAATCAAGAGATTCCAAAAGTCCATCAGTATGGAGTTTCTTCATGCGCTTTACACCAATATGACCCAAACGGCAGTGCCACAAAAATAAGTTGCACTATCATTATCAACTCTGCATCTTTTGGCTTCAACATTATGAATATGTGTATCACTACTATCGAGATTCATCAAAAATACACCACTCTTCAAGGGTGCATGACCATAAAAGATATTACTCATATAAATAGAACAACCATTATTCTCTGATTTAATGAATAACCGTTTCACATCAAACAAGATCCAGATATAATGTTCATGCTCAACGCTGGCACCAAATAACAATTATTTAGGTCTAATACTAATCCCGAAGGTAGATGTAGAGGTAGCGTGCCGACGGCGATCACATCGACTTTGGAACCGTTTCCCACGTGCATCGTCACCTCGTCCTTGGCCAGTGTTCGCTTAATCCGTAGTCCTTGTTTTGAGTTGCAAATATTAGCAACAGAACCAGTATCAAATACCCTGGTGCTACTGCGAGCTCTGGTAAGGTACACATAAATAACTTGTATATCACATATACCTTTGTTCACCTTGCCATCCTTCTTATCCGCCAAATACTGGGGGCAGTTCCGCTTCCAGTGACCAGTCTGCTTACAGTAGAAGCACTCAGTCTCAGGCTTAGGTCCAGACTTGGGTTTCTTCTCTTGAGCAGCAACTTGCTTGCTGTTCTTCTTGAAGTTCCCCTTCTTCTTCCCTTTGCCCTTTTTCTTGAAACTGGTGGTCTTATTGACCATCAACACTTGATGCTCCTTCTTGATTTCTACCTTCGCTGCCTTTAGCATTGCGAAAAGCTCGGGAATCGTCTTATCCATCCCTTGCATGTTATAGTTCATCGCGAAGCTCTTGTAGCTTGGTGGTAGTGATTGAAGAATTCTGTCAATGACGCTATCATCCGGAAGATTAACTCCCAGTTGAATCAAGTGATTGCAGTACCCAGACATTCTGAGTATATGCTCACTAACAGAACTATTCTCCTCCATCTTATAGCTGTAGAACTTATTGGAGACCTCATATCTCTCAATCTAGGCATTTGCTTGAAATATTAACTTCAACTCCTGGAACATCTCATATGCTCCATGACATTAAAAATGTCGTTGAAGTCTCGGTTCTAAGTCGTAAAGCATGGCACACTGAACTATCGAGTAGTCATCAACACGCGACTGCCAGGCATTCACAATGTCTGCAGCTGCTGGTGTAGGTGGTACACCTAGCGGTGCTTCTAGGACGTAATTCTTTTGTGCAGCAATGAGGATAATCCTAAAGTTACGGACCCAGTCCGTGTAATTGCTACCATCATCTTTCAACTTTTCTTTCTCAAGGAACACATTAAAATTCAACGGAACAACAACACGGTGTAAGGTCATTTCCCTACTTTGTGTTTTGGATGATGATGACTACCCTTTATTGATCTAATCCTATGCCAAGTCTTTCAGGTTTGGGTTTTAGGCCTTCTTCGGTTAGCTATTCTCTCTAAAGAAAAAAAGGATGGAAGACGGTGTTTTCTACACGTTTGTTTATCTCTATTGGTCATAGGGAACCCATACTATCAAGAGGGAATCCACATTGGAAAGTGTTGGGGGTATCCATTCACGTACACTTACCTCACCCCTCTCTTGTCTTCCGCTTCCTTCCTACTATCTACTATGGGCTCCAGCGGTTGTACCGCTCTTTGGAGCGGTTGTACCACTGGGTCTTGGCGCTGACCAGTTTTGTTCGAGAGGTTGTACCGCTACTTCCGGGCGGTGGTACAGCCAATGCTCAGCAAGGACTAGGGCGGTTGTTCCGGTCAGGCACAACCCAAGTACCGGTCTAGCCTCTGCTTTGATGCGATACTCATGCGGTGGTGGCCTGATTGGTCCGGTTATACCAGTACCACCGGGGTCTGGAGCGGTTCTACCGCTCAGGATTTAGTCGCCCGAGCGCTCGAAGCCATGTGGTTGCACCGGCCCGGTACCGCTCGACTACCGCACTCAGGGGTGACTCCCTTCTGTTCCTATGCGGTGGTTGGGCGGTGGTTGGGCGGTTGGTCCGGTTGTTCTTCTCAACTGGTACTACCGCCTGGTCGCCCGGTTGTACCGCCTGGTAGAGTTCTGCACGTAAACTGTGAGTCCCGGTTGTACCGCTGCAGCACTGAGAACACAGTAACGGTTGGATTTTTAGGGTTGCTATATAAGGGTGCTTCTTCTACCTACCACACCTACCTCTAACCTCTCTCTTTCCACCATTAATGCTACTCAAGCTCTCTTTGCCCGATCTCTCTCTCTAGCCACCCAAACTTGTTGATTTGCTAGGGATTGAAGGAGGAGACCTAGATCTACACTTCCACCAAAGGATATTTGCTTCCCATACTTTCTTGTGTCAATTTTGTTACTCTTGGGTGCTTTGTGCACCCTAGACGGTTGAGGTCACCTCGGAGCCATATTCCATTGTGGTGAAGCTTCGTGGTTTCGTTGGGAGCCTCCAATTAAGTTGTGGAGTTTGCCCCAACCTTGTTTGTAAAGGTCCGGTTGCCGCCTCCAAGGGCACCAATAGTGGAATCACAGCATCTCGCATTGTGTGAGGGCGTGAGGAGAATACGGTGGCCCTAGTGGCTTCTTGGGGAGCATTGTGCCTCCACACCGCTCTAACGGAGACGTGCTTCCCCTCAAAAGGAAGGAACTTCGGTAACACATCCTCGTCTTCACCGGGTCTACTCTTGGTTATCTCTTACGTTTACTTGTGCAAGCTCATTAGTGTTACTTCTCTTGCTTGCGTGTTTGTTCGTTGTTGTTGCATCATATAGGTTGCTCACCTAGTTGCATATCTAGACAACCTACTTTGATGCAAAGTTTAATTTGGTAAAGAAAAGTTAAAAATTGTTAGTTTCCTATTCACCCCCTCTAGTCAACCATATCGATCCTTTCAATTGGTATCAGAGCCTCGTCTCTCTACTAAGGACTGTGCCGTCCGAAGAGTATGGTTGATACCGTAGACGGTGTGGAGGAACACTCCGGTGTGAATCCGATCTCGTCTACGGGCGATGGGGGAACCTCGGTCTCTCGTGAGGAGTTCAATGTGGCCTTGGAGACATTGAAAACCTCCATGACGACTGAGGTTGAAAGCATGTTTACTAAATTCATTGAAGGGCTTAAACTATCCACCGCACCGTTGAAAGTGGGTGATCCCATCGACAAGGTGACGGATGCTATCTCCGACAAGGAGGAAGCTAGTAGTGAAAAGGCTCCTTCTTCTAGTGGTAAAAATGGCACCGGCATCTTTGCTCATGTGGAACCACCACTTGTTTATGGTGGACCGGTTTCTTCCACTCATTTGAATCATGCCGGTCCTCCCCCTAAGATTGTGAAAAATGAGGACTTTGATTCTTGGGTTTATCGCTTTAAGCAACATTTAAATCATGTGAACACTAATCTTTGGAGAATCATTGAAGAAGGTTTCCATCCGCATGATCCAAGCAACTTCACTCCTCGAGAAGCCGCGGATAATCATTTCAATGAGAATGCTCTCTTCATCATTCAAGATGCAATTCCACCCGAAGATCTACCTCATCTTCGGCCCTTCGCCTTGGCCAATGATGCATGGCTTTGTGTTGTTTCTCTCTACCGGGGAAGCGCAAGCATTCAACGCTCCAACTATGAAGTAGTGCAAGATGAAGCCGATGAGTTTGCAATGAAAGAAGATGAAGAACCTCGTGAGCTTTATCGGAGAGTAACCAAACTCGCAGTCTCACTCCGAGATCACGGGAGCAAGGACACGGATGACAATTGGATCAAGCACAAATTCCTCAAGGCAATGATGCCTTACCATAAGGCCATGTCCTCCGTTATTCGTCAAAGGCCGGACTTCCACACTTTGACCTCAAGTGAAGTGTTGGATGAGTTTGTGGCTATGACTATCTTGGACAAGACTGCCGACAATGCGGTGCTTCGTTCTCAAAGGGCAAAGAAGCCAAACCTTGCATTGAAGGCCAAGGTTTGCGTTGAATAAGAAGAAGAGGAAGAAGAGGAGAGCAATCCCGAAGATACAAAGTATGCATATCATGAACACAAGGCACTTGCTTCAAGGCAATTTTGGAGTAAGAAAAACTCAAGGCCAAACTTCAACAAGAACAACTCAAGTGGCACGAAGAGCAAGCAACGTGTAAGGACTTGCTACAACTGTGGCAATGTGAGTCATTTTGTTGCGGAGTGCCCGTATGAGAAGAGGGTAGACAATGGTGGCAATCTCATTCGAAAGGACAAAGCCAAGTCTTTCCCCAACAAGAGCAACTTCATCAAGAAAACCCCTCACAAGGCTTTGGTGGTTCAAGAAGAGTACCATGAGGATGATGATGATGATGAAGATGGTGAATCGGTTGCCATGGCCTCCGTTGCCATTGCAAAAACTCCACGAATATCTCTCTTCGACTCACCCAATGAGAACATCACCGCCAAGTGCCTCATGGCTAAAGCCACCAACAAGGTAACTCCCAACATCAAAACTACCATCATTAATAATCCTTCCTTGATGGGTTGCATTGACAAATGTGAGGGATCTAATGTGGAAGAAAATTAGTTTGAGTCCTTTATGGGTAAACTCAAGGGTAAATCCAAGAAGCATTTTGTTGCTCTCTTGGAACAACTTGGTGAAGCCAATGACGTGATCGAGTCTCATGAAGATACCATCTCCAAGATGGAGGGGCATAGTTGTGACTATGCCGATGAGATTTCGGATCTTTCCCATGCTCTTGAGGAAGAGCGTGGTCTTCGTTTGGCTCTTGAGGAGTCACACAATGATGATCATGCTAAGTTAAAGAAAGATCTTGATCATGCTATCGTTGTTTCTCGTGTGCTAACTCCGAGAAGGCCAAACTTGGGGTTGATCTTGTTAGACTCAAAGAGGAGTTTGATCTACTTGACAAGGCTCACAAGGTCTTGAAGGGTGCTCATGCTAGCCTCAAAGAGTCTCATGATCAACTCCAAGTAAAGCTAACCAAGGAGAAAGCCACCTTTCCTCATATGATGTTAATTGATAATGCAAATGCTACTAACCCGTGTTGTGAGCATGTGCATCTTGTTGAGGAGAACGCTAAGCTAAAGGTGCAACTTCAGAAAGGTCTTGTGTCTTGCATACAAGGCGAGAAGAGCCTCAACGACCTCTTGACCAACCAAAAGGGAGTGGTGGCCAAGGAAGGGATTGGGTACGTGCCCAAGTCCAAGAACGAGAAGAAGAACGACAAGGCCAAACGACCTCCTCCTCTCAAGCAAACCTTTGTGAAGGAGGGTGAGGGTGCGACTGAGGAGAAGGAGAAAAACTCCATGAAGGATAGTGATGCCAAGAAGGGAAAAGCTCCCCTTCCCAACAAAGCCGGCAACTTTAACCCTTCTTATGTGTTGTGCCGCGCTAGAGATGGGCATGTTGATGCCAAATTTGTTGGTTCTCCTTATGAGTACATTGAATGATCTATTTGGGTTCCTAAGACCCTTGTTACTAACATCAAAGGACCCATTACAAAATGGGTACCTAAAACCAAGCATTGATCTCTTGTAGGTGTTTGCTTCGGTGAGGGATCATGGTTGCTCGATAGTGGAGCTACTAATCATATGACCGGAAGCAAGGACTTGGTGGTGGACGTGCAAAAGATTCCATCCATGCCCACCAATGTTGAGTGGGGTGATGCCTCGTCTTCTAAGGTATTGGGACTCGGCAAAGTTGTCATTTCTCATGATCTTACGATCGAGAAGGTCATGCTTGTTGAGTCCCTTGCATACAATTTACTTTCCGTTCGTCAACTAGCACTCATGGGCTTTGCCACTTTCTTTGATATTGATTCCGTGGCCCTCTTGTGGAGCAAGACTCTTAAAATAGCCTTTGTTGGGCATGTCGAGAATGGTCTCTATGTGATTAACTTTTGAAGCGACCCACTAAGACCGCAACATGCCTAATGGCTAAAGTTGACGTGGGATGGCTTTGGCATCGCCGTTTAGCCCACGTCAATATGAGATCTTTGCAAAGTCTTCTCAAGGGGGACCATGTCCGTGGACTAACAAATGTTAGTTTTGCCAAAGATCGTGCTTGTAGTGCTTGCATCGAAGGAAAGCTACATGAGAATGCTCACCCTCCCATGACTATCATCTACTCGAAGAGGCCTTTGGAGCTCCTTCACATGGATCTCTTTGGACCTCCATCCTTTGATAGTATTGGGGGTAGAAAGTATTGCTTGGTGATTGTAGATGACTATTCAAGATACACTTGGGTATATTTCTTCAAGAGGAAGAGCGAGACCCAACAAACCGTCATCGACTTTGCAAATGAAGCTCAATGACAACACAATGCAAAGATCTTGACAATGAGAAGTGACAACGGCTCCGAGTTCAAGAACTACACCTTGGATGAGTTTTTGAGTGATGAGGGAATCAAGCATCAATATTCCGCACCTTATACCCCTCAACAAAATGGTGTAGCGGAGAGGAAGAACCGGACATTGATGGATGCGGCAAGGACCATGATGGCGGAGTTCAAGTCTCCCTACAACTTTTGGGCCGAAGCCATCAACACCGCATGTCACGCATCTAATCGGCTCTACCTCCGCAAAGGCTTGAACAAGACTCCGTATGAGATACTCACCGGTAACAAGCCCAACCTCAAGTACTTCCGGGTATTCGGGTGTAAGTGTTTCATTCTCAAGAAAGGTGTCCGTTTGTCTAAATTTGAGGCTAGAGATTATGAGGGCATATTTGTTGGTTATGCTACAAACTCTCATGCTTACCGTGTTCTCAATAAGTCCGCGGGACTTATTGGGGACACGTGTAACATGGAGTTTGATGAGAATAACGGCTCCCAAGTGGAGCAAAGTGGTACTTGTGATGTAGGTGATGAAATTCCTCCCCAAGCCATAAGAAGAATGGGTATTGGTCATATCCTACGCATTGAGGAACCCCTTGTGGCCAAAGGAGAAGGACAATGTTCTACTCAAGTGGAACCCTCACCAACCCAAGACCCACACGCTTCCGAAGAACATAGTGAGGGCCCTCAACCTCAAGAACAAGACCAAGGGCAAGATCAATCTCAAGATGGTGTTATAACATCAAGTGATGCCCAAGGTCAAGCTCCTTCCTCCGAGCAAGTTCAAGATCAAGTTCCACGGGATCAAGAACAAGCTCAAGACGACGCTCAAGATGATCAAGTGGCCACTCCTCATCTCACCCCCGAGGAGGAATTGGAGCGTCGTGCCACCAAGGTTGCTTCCAAGCTCTCCACCAAGGATCATCTCATGACGAATGTGCTTGGAAGCTTAAGAAAGGGGGTAAGCACTCGTAGACAATTAGCAAACTATTGTGAACATCACGCGTTTGTCTCTTGTGTCGAACCCCACAAGGTCTATGAGGCGCTCGAAGATCCGGATTGGCTCAATGCCATGCATGAAGAACTCAACAACTTCGAGCGCAACAAAGTGTGGAAATTGGTGCCAAGGCCGACGGTGAACCACAATGTCATTGGAACCAAGTGGATATTTAAGAACAAGCAAGATGCTCATGGGATTATCATTCGCAACAAGGCTCATTTGGTAGCACCACTACAAAAAAAATACACTTCCGTGATGATACGTGTTTGTCATAGTAGGTCGCATTTTTGTCATGCATGTACATCCATGACAAATTTATGACAGAATCAAGATAGTCATACCTGTGCTGTCGTAGAAGTGTTCCATGACATTACCAAAATTATCATCACGAAAGTGTCCACTTCCATGATGATAAATCGCGCATCACAGAAGTGCTTTCGTCAAGGGTGACTGACACGTGGCATCCACCGTAACAGAACGCCGTTAAGCTATCGGGTCGGGTTTTGGATTCGATAACCCGTTAACAGCCCCGACCAATGGGAAATTTCCATGTGTAAAATTCTTATTGGCTGGACGAAACACATGTCATCTCGTCAGTGGGTCAGATAGGCACCTATGATACGTCGACACGTGGCACGGCCCAATAGAGGCCCATTCCTGTGAAAAGGCTGGCCCGTTTGACTTGGTCAAAAGGTGGCTGGCCGGCCCATGTAAAGCCTGTTAACGGCCTGTTCGCATATAGCCCATTTACAGCCCGCTAACCCAAGGCCCGATATGCCCTATCCGAATTAGGCCCAGTAGCATCATCTGGGCCATCCAATATGATTCCAGCCCGTTTTCACTTCTGGCCCATGTATGGCCCATGACGTCTTTCGGCCCATATGAGGCCCTATGTAACTCTTGGCCTATTAACGGCTCGTGGTGAAACTGGCCCGTAATGAACAGTGTATCACTTTACACCCATTAACGGCCCGTGGTGAAACTGGCCCGTAATGAACAGTGTATCACTTTATACCCATTAACGTCCCGTTATTCTATTGGGCCGTTTCCAGCCCATGTTATCTTTCGGCCTTCTCATAGCCCATTTATTCTTGGGCTCATTTCTAGCATTTGTTTACTTACGCCCCGTTACTGTCATTTTCTGCTTGTGGGCCAAATTCAGCCCGTCATTACAGTCGGCCCGTTTGTGGTCCGTTAATACGTTGGGCCGTTTTCATAGCGTCATCAAATACTGCCTATTAACGAGGGCCCGTTACGGTCGGCCCATGAACAAATGATTCCAACTCTAGCCCATTTACGACCATAATGCGGCCTGTTATTGGCCCATGTTTGACTAATCGATCATACGGCCCGTATAAGGCCCATTGATGATATGGCCCGTAGAAGGCCCATTGTTTCTACGACCCGTAGAAGGCCTACTATTTCTACGGCCCATAGAAGGCCCACTATTTCTATGGCCCGTAGGAGGCCCAGTGTCACTACAGTAAATATTAGCCCATGGTTATTGTGGCCTAGTTTTAAAGAATAGGTTATTGCAGCCACTAGTTAACCGCGGAAAAAGAACTGCAATGACTACAAGCAAACAAATAAACAAGACAACAAGGAAATAAATAAGCAAGCAACTAATGCTAGGCTATCACGGCTATTACACATATTACATCTACTGGGCATCAAAGTTCGCCACCAGTGCAAATATAGGGAACAAAGCAGCATATCATATACACTGGCCATCAAAATTGGCCACTAGTGCAAATAAACGCGGCAGCAAAACAAGAGCATAACTGAAACAACTTCAGAAGAGCTCAAGAAACGTTATCCTGGGTATCCACCATGCTGGCAATAAGCTTAGCAAGCTGATTAGCTTTGTCCTGTTTGGCGCTAAAATCCTCCAACGCTTGCTGTTGCACCAGAAAGTATGCATTTGAATGCTCCAGGGACTTCCGCAGTCCTTCCGCTTCTTGTCGCAGCATAGCTGATCGATGTCTTTCAGCTTGTAGTTGAGACTCAAGAAACCGAACTGATTCAGATAGTGAGTTTGAATAGCTTGTGCAAGCGGTAGTGGCCAGTAACTCCAACACTAAACCAAGATAGGATGTGTCACTATCCTGAACCTTATCTGCATTACTTCCTTTACCGTTGCTTAATAAGGCACTCTTCCCCAATATTCTGTCAGCATTCTAAAAGAAGAAACAAGCAGACACATAACAAGTTTAGCATGTACTAGTATATGAAACTCATTTCGGTGAACCAGTTCATTAGTAAGGTGGACAGGATTAAACTACCAAGTCTTCTATTGCCAAGTACTAGTACATAATAAAAGCATCAAACAAACATATATCTATGTCCTATGGTAGCAATGGAATCTTAAATTAGAACAGTTGTCCTTCAGGTTTAGGCACTTGTTCTACATGAACAGAGTACAGTAAGACGCAATAATATAATACTTAAAATAGAAAATGAGCTCATAGACCTTACCACATTCTTGGTTAGGGACCAGTACAGAACAAGGCGTTCCCAGTCATCGTCCAGTAAATGTGTCTTAGGAGAACGTAAGGGAATTTGATGAGTTTCTTTGCCGGTGAAGTACGTTTTCTTCAGGTAATTCCGATACTGCCACCAAGCATTCTTGAAGATAGCAGAGGTATTAGCACAGGTTACCTCATCCTGAGTTTCCAAATCGGTCCTTCTCTATAGAGAAAAATGGGAAAATTTGCTGTATTATAACCATCATGGAGGTAGGATGTATGGGACGAAGCAAAGTAATTGCCATGAATAACATTACTTACAGATAACTCCTGGACAAACACCTGCAACTAGCATTTTCCTTCATCTTTAGTATAATATTTCCAAGATGGGAAGATATGCACATACGATTTAACAACATCAAATGAGATAGATGCTAAACTATGACTAGCTGGTTGTGCTTCCTCCACAGGAATAGGCGTACTAACTGGTGGAGTTGGGGTTCGTCGTGATAGTACTGGCCCTTTGGGCACTGGAGCTGCCTTACTAACTGCTCTTGTTTGGGAGCTCTATGGTGGAGATGGTGCTGTGTCAACAGGAACTGGGTTACTATCGGCTGGGGTTGGGGTTAGATTGGGTGAAGCTGGTTCTCTGTCCATTATAGTAGGGGTACAATCTGCGAGAGTTTGGGTTATGTGTGGTAGGGCTGGTTCTTGTGCATGTACAACCGGGGTGCTATCTCCACCAAGAGGTAGCACTGTTTTATTTGAAGACCGTGTTTTTAGTCTGCTAGATACTGACATCATCCGCTCCAATTCAAATGGCTGATAAACAGGAAACATAGTTGAATGTACAGACATTGTATGAGAGACAAATGCAATAGATAGTGTGGAAATAAGAGGGCATGAAATAGTTGACATGTATATTGTTTAACTAAAACGGATAGCATGACATAATTTCACATATATGATGTCTATCTAAACTGGATAGCATAGCATAACATAATTCAAAGATATGATGAATAACTAAACAGGATCGCATGACATAATTCACCTACATGTTATCTAAGTAATCAGGATCACATCATTTAATTCACATATGTGATTTATATGCTAAACAGAGGGCAATCGATATGATGTCTGAACTAAGAACATGGTGTTGAATATTGTGTATATGATGTCTAAACTATGCAATGCAAGACACCGTATGCATGATATGAGCAGTATAACCATGCCAAGTTAGAGCATACACCTCAGTGGGGGAATAGGACTGGTCATCTGTCTCTGAATCCATCTCCGAGGAGCTATCGGGACCCAACAAGAGATCTGCTTCGACAGGTAGCACTGTCTGCTCTGAAGGCCTTGTTCTCACTTCAGATTTTTCCATCTCCCACCCAAATGGCTGATCCACAGGAAGAGTAGTTTAATGTATAAACATTGTCGACAAATGGAAATGTAATGAAGAAAAGGATGGGCAAGATATCATTCAAATATATGATGCCTGGTTAAACAGGATGGCATTGCACATTTCACATATATTATGGCTGGTTAAAAGACATGAGACTGCATAATTACCATATATGATATAGAAACTAAACAGGTGGCATTACAGAACATGTCTAAACTAAGCAGATGACATATATGATGTCAAAAGTAGGCACTGCAAGGCAACATATGCATGATATGACTAACATCATCATGCCAAGGTAGATCAAACACCTTGGGGGGTAAATAGGAGTGGTCAGCGGCGTCCGAATCTGCCTCAGAACAGATATCTTCCTCTGGATTACAATCTGGAGAGGGGTGGGGAGGGTTTGCCATTGAACCCACCATGGAGCGATGTCTGCATGACATTGTATTGCCCCGCAAAACTCTTCTCTTTTTCTCTACATGTTCAGCATGACTGTGTACAATATCTGACATGCATACGAAAAAATATGGTGAGATTATGTAAGGAGAGCATGCATAAATTTAGAGTGATGGTAATAACCAGTTGATCGATGTTTTTCCGTTGAACCAAAATATCCCTAATGGATCGACGTGAATGTATAGTAATAAGTGATGCAACAAGTGTACAACCTCTTTGCCGTAGCCGTGTCGACCTCAACATCATTGGGTTGGTCGCTGAAGCAGTTGAGGCAGAGGTGGCTGTCGGAGGTGTGGAGGAAGATCAGAGGAATCTGTAGACGGTGTCCAGGGTACTGCTCTGTTGTGACGGATTGTTCTGTCATTGGAGCAGCTCCGGTGAGCCGTAAGACGTCAAGGCTGAAGCAGCACAAGACAAACATCGTCAATCTCAAGTGGGATTCTAATAGCATCTCCAATAGATGATGTAAAATGGATGTAAATTAACATCACCAAAAACCACCTGACTACAACAGATGAGGTAAAACTGTTGACTCTGAACTTAACTGTCGAAACTGAAATTTACTGTGGAATCTGAATGCTACTGTTGAAACTGAACGCAATGGTAGCAGAGAGGCACTTGACATGTAGTTTAGGGAGGGCCTGCAGTTCATCTTCAACCTGCACCCCCTAAGCCGCCAGCCACCACGGGCTGAACCGCCGGCCCTAGCGCCGCCTCGCCACCCCGAAACAACTCGCCACCGCCGCCCCGGCCAGCCCTCTAGCCCTCCCGCCCCACCCTGAACCCTAAGATAGATAGTGGGGTACCTCTCTGGTGAGCCCCCGTCCCCGCTGCGGGTGGTTCTTCCTTAACTCCAGCGAGCCCCCCAACCCCTGAAAATCGACTGAGCCAAAAGTCGATTAAGTCGACTGAAGTGTGGCTTAATCGGAGCAGAGCAGCAGCACGAGCGAGGGGGAGAGCAGCAGCAGCAGCTGGGCGAGCAAGCGATCGAGCGAGAGCCGGAGCAGCAGCAGCAGATCCGGCTGGTATGGACGCCGCCACCGAAGGGGCCTCACACTGGGGGAGAGCCGCCGTGGAGATGTCGCCCGCGACGCCAGCTTCAAGGTAGCCGCTCCATGGGGGTGCGGGATGGAGCACCGTCGGCGCCGGGAGGTCGAGTTAAGGAGAAGGTGCAATGCGATGAGTGTACAACCTCTTTGGTAGCGCTGAGTAGGCCTCGGCTTCGTCCGAGGAGTCGGTGAGGAGGTTGCGGTTCCGGTGGAGCAGGTTAAGGCGGTGCTGTGGGGATGGAGCAGCCGCGATAGACGAGGCGATCGTCGGAGCAGCTCCTTGGAGGTGGAGGACGGGGCGGCTGAACCGGCGGAACGGCGAGATGGACGACGGATCCTCATCCGGGGAGGTAGACGAGGGACGTCGAGCTGTTACGATGGACGACGTCGTCGGGGAAGAGGCTCCGGCTGGGCAGCGGTGATGTGGCATACGGAGGAGGATGGGGTTTCGCGGCTGGAGCGGAGAGGTTATGGCGGCCTGGTATTTCGAATGGCGAAAAGGAGGCGATGGGAGGGGGTGAAGCATGACTTAGGAACGCGCTTGTCCAAAATGTAGGGTGTGTTACAAAAGTACCCCCCACCGATTTGAACTAGCGGCCCTTTCGGCTCAGGGTTAGAGGGGGGATTTCGCGTGTCAGGATTTGGCAGTTGGAGGGAGTTTTCGCCCGCGTTGTAATTTAGGGATAGCAAGGCGTGGGTTGTGAAGGCGCCAGTTTTGGGAGCACGATATCTGAATTTTTGGGATATAACAAGACGCGGGTTGAATTTTAGGGACAAGCCTAACGTGTAGTAATATTGTACCTATATGTACCAAATCAATTCGCACTTCCCTCGACTGAAAAGAAAACGAAAAAAATAAAACTATTCACATCATACAAAGAGAGAGTCTTGCCCCGTTTACTATACAAATGCTATTCAAAGCTACTCCCTCCTTCCATCTATATAGGGCCTAATGCGTTTTTCGATGCTAACTTTGACCAAATATTAGAGCAATGATATATGACATGCAACTTACACAAAGCACACTGTTAAATTCGTCCGTGAAAGGTTCTTTCAATGATATAATTTTCACATTGTGCATGTCATGTACTATTAATCTTGTCAATAGTCAAAGGCGGTCTTAAAAATCTCATTACGCCCTATATAGATGGAAGGAGGGAGTATGAATCCATGTTATGTCCAATTAAATTTTTTCGCTTGCTGTATAATGCATGTAACCTACTCATACCAACATTTTAGTGCATTCCAAATGTCTATACTACCGCTGCAATTCGAACTAAATTTGAATTCGTTTATCTATTTCAATAAGAATCTACAATCATGATTATTGCCAACTTCAACCATCATAGTTTCCTTGCTATCCGCCAGATATAAATCAGACGGCCTATAATGCAGGATGGTAGGCACACCATCATCAACAACTCTGTTTTTATAAGAGTAGAGATAAAATATATTAAATGTAGTATACCATGTTCATAACCACACCATGTGTATCACCGTTATATATATTCACACATCCGTCGGTTTGAAACACTATGATAAATTCTTCAAATATCCGAATTCGCTTTTTATAATGAAGTATACATGATCTCTATTCGTCTTTTACACCCACACAACCCTCTTATCTTTGTAGCTAGCGCTAACTTTCTCTTGTGCATGCACACGCCCGCATCCCTCTCACCCTCCCTCAGCATTCTCTAGCTCCATCCGCAAATTCGTCTTTTCACTTTAGGTCATTCACCCATGGTGTGTGTAGGCCCCCCAGCTCCTTCTTTACGGCACACATCGATCGATATGCCTCTCTAGCCAGGTGTGCCTAGCACAAACACAAGCTTCCCCTCTTCTCTTGTCACCGTCCATGCCTCACTCCCACCACTCTTTTCATCGTTCTCGTACTCGCACACTCCTCCCCCTCGATATAGTATGCCTCTCGTACCACCTCCTACATGCATCCCTCTCTCTCTATCCTTCTCCTCGTGCCTCATTTGCTTCTAACACACACATGCATGTATACCAATCGATCTCCCAACATATACCTAGATCGACTTTAACTACCCCCCCCCATCGATCGATGTACCTCACAAGTTATGTCTCTCCTTTCTCTTACAAAGGGCGATTGATCTTCCTGTGTAGTTACGTCTGCTTACCACAGCCACATCGTCCCCCCTCATCATTCGTGCATGCCTCCTGACCCGTCTCTCACACGCACGTGCACAGACAACAAGCACCCATCTCCTCTCTTATTGATATTGCGGGCGTGCCCTCCGTTTGCCTAGCAAGCCTATCCCACCATTTGTTAGAAGCAACTACACTACCACCCCCTCCAACACTCTAGCTCTGTCTCTCTCCCAACCTTATTCATCTCCTGCACATATGCATGGATGCCGATCGATCTCCCTTAATACATGAGGCAGATCGATCTCCTTAATACATGAGGTAGGCCTCTCTCCTCCACACATATACCATTCATTGTACGTCTATAGTTAATTGGGCCTCCCTCTTCCCCCACCACACACTGATAGTCGAGCGTTGCAGGTAGGTATCCATGCCACAGAGGCAAACTACACATGTCCCATCTCATGTTCCAGTAGGCCAGCCACTCTATATCTTTAATGTGGGTACACACAAATTCGATGGCACTCTTTATCAATCGCGTGCGCGCGCACACACACACACATCATCCCTCTCTTCGATTCTATGGACACCTCAAGCCGATGATACCTCCACTCTCTTCTCGTGGATCGCCCCCTCTATATATATGTTATATCCAGGACTCTATTTCACACACATGGCA
>NC_041384.1:480404926-480456831 GCF_002162155.2 Triticum dicoccoides | reverse complement strand
AAACTCTCAAGAACCCTCACACTATATCTCTTTAGGTTTGTATGTCTCTCTCACAACCCCACGTAGGTGGTGTACATATACAAGGAGAGTATAGGTGCACCGTGCACATACTCACGCTTCGTGCCTAGCCACACCCGCGCGGGTACACGGTGGAGCTCATTTCTCCGCAGAAGCTGAATTTGTTTTTGAAACATCAAGTGGCCAGAGACTCAAAAAATTATTTGCCCATTAGTGACTTGT
The DNA here is from genome assembly GCF_002162155.2 of Triticum dicoccoides. Taxonomy (NCBI): domain Eukaryota; kingdom Viridiplantae; phylum Streptophyta; class Magnoliopsida; order Poales; family Poaceae; genus Triticum; species Triticum dicoccoides. Next base: position 480,456,591 of record NC_041384.1, on the reverse strand, counting down.
CAGGGCAGTAGATTTTAGTTTGTACGATAATGCTGCATCCACCTAAAGTAACGAAAGTTCTTACGTAAACTTCCTAGTAATTTCCTCTTCGTAGGTGCAGCATTACTCCTAACATTTGTAATATCAGTTTGAAACTTGTAATATTGCTGTGTCCTATTCCTGCGTTTTCAAAATCCTGCGGATCAAACAGGTCCTGAGTTGGTGATGATGATGTGCCTCCCATCTTTCACCAATAGCCGTCGGATCTAGATCTGACGCATACAAACCAAGCTTCTCCATTTTGCAAAAAGATGCCTGCACTTGTTCCCTATTTACAAACAACTCCTTGTCTCTCACAATCTAGGAGTAGAAGGCCATGGAAAAATCTGGCATGATGGCCGCTGCCAGGGCCGCCCACCCCCAATTTTGGTGTTCTGTGCAATGCACGGGCATCTACGCATGGGAAATTATGTCGAACAGGGCTAGTTGTAAGCAGGCTAGCTCTACAGCCATGATGATAGTGGCTGCAGACGGTGTGGCTGACTATTGTATGCCGAACACGGCGCCTATACTCAGGTGTCATCTCCGGCGCAGGGTCTTGTCACTTCACTGTGAGGAGCAACACGTAATAATATGACCAACAGATAGTACAGTGCTAGTACTCCTACTACTCCTCCTACATTGGTAGTACTACTACTAGTACTAGTAGCACCACCGTCTGGATTTAGGAGTACTACCACGTCCATCTGGATTTTAGTATTTGACTAGCAATATCTAGTAATGCATGTCACCAAAAATGTACTACTCCCTCTGTAAATAAATACATGGTGTTTTATTCCTATCGGCGAGAGAACTTAATGTTTTTTTGCTACTCCTAACTAGAGTACTAATAGGATTACATGCAATGAACTAAACACTGCATGTCATGTTTGGTAGTCTCAAGTCATTGAAAGCATGCACGACCCACATCTCTCATTGGTTGATATGTCACGAAATAAGAAACAAGGAGGGAGTTAATGCACCGTGCCTAAGTATTTTGGGATTATTTTGTTTTCGTAAGGTGACTTACACAACATTTTTGTTTACATGCATTAACATTTTATTAGTTAAATCAAAGGTCAAAACTTGGCGCAAAATGCAAAGGGGACCAATAAACCAGTAAACATCAAACTTCTCTCGTTTGGCCCCAACTAGAGGTCCGGTGAGATGACTATACTGCACCGGCACGGAGGGGGACGCAGCTTCATTGACTTACGGTAACTGCCTTTGGGTGAATGACACGTGGCCCCAGGGGTGGCTGGCCCACCTATCATACAGCCAAAGGCAGGTGCAGTAGAGGGCCGAGGAGTAGTACGAAATCCTACGTACCTACACACTCTAACCAAGGGCTGAGTGATCACTCGAATTGCAAGATCAGTTGACTAGAAGCTACGCTAGACCCATGGAGGCGATGAGCGCGAGCATCAGCCGGCTATGCAAGATGGTCCACGACGCCGGCCTGCGGCCCGGCATCGAGGGACGTCTCCAGGTAGTATTGCTTGAGGCCGCCAGGGCGAGGGGCCGCTTGGACGACAACTTCGTCTCCTTGTTCGACGAGGTCCTCGTCGGTTTCCTCGACAAGTTCACCGTCGTCAAGAAGCTTGCGGGCGACTTTGACGTAAGCCTCCAACCGACGCACCCAGGCTCTGCGATGCCCGCCACCCTCAACGGCCACTATGGTAACAACCTCTTCGACACACTGGTGGCCCTGCGACTGCCCGACGTCGCGCCGGAGAATGTCCACCTCGAGTCGCGCTCGCCACACAGCGCCTGACGCAGCAAGACACAATCGACATAATCACCCACGTCTACGCGCAAATTGTCCACAAGGACTACTACATGCAAGAGGAGGACGATAGGATGCTGGCCTTCTTGGAGCGCAGGGCAACCTTGGATGGCACTGTTCAGAAGCACGTTGAGCTCGCCGCCAACGCCACTGCTCCTCACACGTCGGTTGGTGACCCGGCACACTAGGGCATGAGGAGGTCGTTGAACGTTGATGGATCCGTATGTATTTTTATCTTTCCGTCAAATCCATGTAGTAGTATATGATATTACAGTAATTATCTTATCTTTCGCATCAACTTCATAATTTTCGTACATACTCCCTGCATGAACGGCGCCAGAACCAAACTTCTCATTACTCTAGGGAAAATCGTTATTTTCTATCTATCGGTCGCGCCATGGAGCAGAACCAAATTTTACAAGTTACGAGTTCAAAAGGAAAAGCCTGCCGTGTTCGCGTCGCACCCCCACACGGTTGGTCCGGCATGCCGCTCAAGCGGGAATGCGTGCGGTGTTGCATTTTCACTTACAAGTGGGACCACAGTTGAGCAAACCGACTATCGGCAAAACCCCACCCCGCCCACCACGCGATGGCTAAGAAAACAGGAGGGAGAAGAGATGGCTGTAGCATGGACTCCAAGATTGGTGTCGGATGGGACTCGTGTGGGTGGCGTGTGCCGTACTGCTAGACGTGAATGCTACTGAGTTATGGCCCATGCCACCCCACTATATCGAGCCTATATCGAGGTACGTAGAACAAATTTCCTGCAGTCCATGCTCAGCCCTCCTCTATCTCTCTTCTCAGCCAGCCAGCGGACGCACGGAGCGCATCGTCTGTTTGCTCACATGCGGCCCCACATGTCAGTGAAAACGCAAGAGGACCCACTGAACATGCACATCTTTCACCTCGACGTGCTGGTGATGAAAAACAAATCCAATAAAGATCTTCTGTGGCCGCTTTTGGAGTTACTCAAGAGTAGTAAGATTCTATTTACAGTTTAACCCAAGATGCACATCTCGTGGCTTTAACTACCACTCTATTTTCTTTCATGACACGACCTGGATGCTGGATGTCCCACGTGTCGGCAAAAGGATGAAGAACCGGACCAAATCTTCGGTTCTGCTATCGGATGAGATTAGTGCACTTGTTGATACTCCTACTAGAATAGAGGCTAGACATGAGACTAGATGCGAGGAAGCAACGCCTACTTATTTACACTTGAAGAAGAAAGAAGCACGCAAGATCGAGCCTCCGCAGATCAACAATGAATGCATCGAGAAGGCACTAATCCAACTTACAGGAGTAGTAAAATGTATTCTTGTGGTTCTTGTTTTCTTTGGTCTTGCTTTTCTAGTCAAAATTATCGTTGGAGTTCGTGCAAAATGGAGGTCCATTTGGGGTCGTGCGTTGGAGTTGGCCTTACAAGTGGGACCGCAGTTAAGGAAACCGACTATCGGCAAACCCCCACCTCGCCCGCCGCACGATGGCTGAAGTTAGAGAAACAACGAGGTTGAAGAGATTGCTCTAGCACGGACTCCAAGAAATAATATGGTGTTAGATGGATGTCGTGGTGGTGGCGTGTGCCGTACTCCTGGACGTGAATGCTTGTTCTGGCCCATGCCACCCTACTACTCCTACTACTTACTCCTACTAGTATATAGTATACTAGTATCGAGGATTCGAGGTGCTGGTTACGTACGACGAACACATTAACATATGGCTACAGTAAAAACACCCGCCCGACTGCGAAGCATGTGAAGCTAGTACAAATTTAGAGAAGCGACTCGAAAGCCATTCATAAATTTAGTAAGTTTATCACAGGCATATCATTTTATCACATACAACAGGTCATCAACCAACATCGACAACGAGGATACATTATAAATACTAAAGTTTTCACCACACAACAAATAACAAGCCATGAAATGAACTTCAACTCAACCATTCCGCGGCGTTGGAAATGCTTGCTTTGAACCACAAGTGATTCTCTGGGACGGGCCATCCGTTGTCGATCTGGAGACCAACGCAGGACTGATCATCCAGGCTGAAGCGGCCTACTATATCAGTACCAGGGTAGGGAACCACCCAATTGTCCAAGGTATAGACACAATTTCTTCTCATAAATGTGTCAACAGCAGTTGGATCGCCTTTCACCATCATCAGATAGTTTTGTCCAAGGAAGAGCGAGTTTTCTCCAAGACTATCAATTCTGTGCCAGGGAGAAGGAGTTGGCACTAGCACACTAGTATCCAACCCGAATACCATGCAACGGGTGTTGGAATAGGTCCGGAGAGTGCGACCATGGGAGACACCTGCTTCCTTAGCAGTAACATCATCAGTGGGCTGTATACACACAAGAAGAGGTGATCCATCAGAATTAGTTGCCAGGCACCACAGAGTATATTGGCGCTGCTCGTGATCATCACCATCGGCATCTCCCCCTTGGTTATAAATTTTTTCAAGTATAGGTGGTGGGATGTTCACAGGACCTTGGAAACACAAGAAGAAGGTTAATTAGTAAAGGGAAACTTGCTAACCCGCATGCATGTGGATGAAACAATTATAATTATGGTGGAAGACAAATGTACCGAAACTACGAGGATACCATGCAAAAAGAGTGCCACGAGTGGTGGAAGCAAACACAAGGCCCTCGTATTGAATTGCATCATAGTACTCATTCGTGCATAGAAACTGATTTTTGAGCAATGTCCATCGAGTCAAACCACTAAGGATGGCAACAAGCTTGTCGAAGATAGCAACAACTTCATAGTTGTTGTAATTCCAAGAGCGGTTGGGAACTTGACAAATTGCTATCTTCCGTAGAAGACAGTCACCATGATCATATTTGAACGCGCGTACATTTACCGGTGTGCTCAACCTCTATGCAGTGTGCTGAGATTTTTGGAAGTGGAACCCGGTGACGAGTGTACACATTCACAAGTTCCCACTCGCAGTTGGACCAAATGTAAACAACCCAATCTCCATTTGCGCCTGCCCAAGCCTTTCCCTCAAGCGATGGCATCTTAACATCATACGTATCATTATCAAGCGGCATCAACTTGCACAGGGCGAGGCCTCCGTCGTGCCGGCGCCAGTCATCAGGATCACGGCGAAGAAGATAGGGGAGATCAAACCGCTCCTTGACTCTTGGGTTCTTTGTAATTATGTTATTAGTTGAGTCAAGAATGGGCTTGAACGAACCTGCCATGCTAGTCGAGGTGATGACGTCGCACCGATCAATGAGTTCCTCCACCACGTCATCTTTTAGATTGGGGCAAGAATAACGGGGTCGTTTCCGGCATGTTCCCTCCATGGAGAAGACGATTGAACAATGGCAGAAGAAAGGGTGAAGGGCTGAAGGAAAATGGAGGAGGGAGAGGAAGAGTGTGCGAAAGCAGTTACGAATCGAGAGGGAAAGGCGAATAGTTGGTGGACAGTTGCGAGTTTGCCACGGTTCATGAAGAGGTGCCCCGGCCTACACGTCCGTTCGGAAATACTCCTACTACTCGCCGTCGTCTCACTGATATGTTGAAACGGGAACACATGTCAACGAAACATGGTGTGTAATTTCTCGTGAAAAATGCGATCTGGCCGCGTTGGCCCGAGGTGCCGCATTAGTTATCGACCTTTATTTTTTTAATGGCGTGCCGATCAGTTTTGAAGCACGACTAACTGGTACTGTACGTGGAGAGGATGACAGCAGGGACCCGCCAAGGTCATGGCAGTACGCAAGCAAGTGCCTCCTTATTTCAAGCCAATAAAAAATGGCTCCTCCTAGTGGATTTCTGACATCTGGGTCCCATGCCATTGTCAACGTAGTCAATAAACGAGAGAATTGCACAATGAGCAGCTGACACCAGGGACCCAGCAGCTCGCCCAGTTATTTTTGTTTTGGGTTAATTTAATAAATGCCACTCCAAATCTGGTGTATCCGAGAAATGCCACTGCAATTTCCAAACTTTGAAAAATGCCATTTCATGCCATTTCTAGTGGCATTTTTCGAGGTCTCGAGTGGCGTTTTTCAAAGTTTGCAAACTGTAGTGGCGTTTTTCAAAGTTTGCAAAAATTGCAGTGGAATTTTTCAAAGTTTGGAAATTGCAGTGGCATTTTTATGGATCGTCATAATTGGAGTGGCATTTATCTAATTTGTTTTTGAGACGGAAGTAGGGTGTCAACTCGGCTGTGCGGGACACTCTGACCTGTCTAGACAACCTTTTCTTTTATGTTTACCATAGACCAGCCCAGTAGTTTTTTCTTTCTGAAAATGGCTAGCCCAGTTCTTTTGTGATTTGTCAAGTAAGTCGCTTTATTAGGCCTGCTGGGCTGCAAATCTTTCAAGACGAGGAGAGCTTCATTCGGCTGGCCGAGAAAATGGCCTATCAGTAATGAGAAATGGGCTGTACATTTTTAAAACACATCAAACCGGCAGTTATTTTCAATTTTTTTTTTCATTTCGATATTTTAAATTGCATTGATTTTTATGCGTGGACAATTTATTTGATTTTATATTGATATACATTTATTTTTTAAATCAGTCTGAATGTGACTTGAAATTTCGGGATTAAAAACAGTTCAGACCGCGCCGACATATGCAAAATTTCATATAATTTTTTAACCGTGGCCACAATATGGGCTGTAATGCTAACATAAAGAATATGGACTCCAAAAAAAACTCGTAAGAATTAGCAAATGGGCTGTAAATTATTTGAAATAATGGCAGATGGGATGTATGCTGTTTTCCACAGATGTGAGGCTTTCCATAGATGGCCTGTATACTGTTGGATGTCCATCCAACGGCCGTCGTGCTTCTTCAATCTCTGCTCTTCCTGCTCCAGCCGCTCAAACAAGCGCCGGCGGGACTGCCTGCTCCCTCCTCCCCGCGGCCGGCTATGCTGCCGCGCAGGCCTCACCGCCCCATCGTACTCCCATCGCTGGCCTAGCCATCTCTCTACTCACCCACACCTGTTGTTATTCTCCGGCGACGGCAGACGAACCGGTAAACCCTCGTACAGTCGTACTCCCCTCCGCGTGGGAAACAAAAACAACGACCGAGTCTTCCCTGCCTCCGTGTCATTCCCTTCCTAGGCCTTGCCGTCGTACACCGCCCTTGTGCTCTCGGCGTGGCGTGGACAGCATGGTCAATGACCGACATGCATCTGAAGTGGACTGTACATGGAGAGGCTGACAGCTGGGTCCACGGCCGCACGCAAGGAAATGCCTCCTTATTACGCGCAAAATAATGATTTCCTCCACCTGACATCTGGGACCCACCAAAACGGCCTGTGTCTTTCGCGAAAAAAATGTTACCGCCGCTGACAGCTCGGACCCACCAGCTATATCTTCGCACGCAAGGAAGTGCCTCCTTATTACGCACAAAAAAATGAATACCCCCCTGCTAGCTGGGACCCAGTATAGTGGGCCTACTAAGTTGACGGGGACGAAGGGCTTTGTCAACTTAGTCAATATGCACGATTCTAGCTCGACTGACCGTACGATGTCCATCCAACGGCCGTAGTGCTTCTTCAACCTCTGATCTTCTTGCTCCAGCCGCCCAAAGCAGCGCCGGTCGTGCCGCCTGCTCCTGCCTCCCGTGGCCGGTTGTGCTGCCACGGAGGCCTCACCGCCCCCATACTACTCCCATCGCTGGCCAGGCCATCCCGCCACTCCACTCACCCACACCCCCTGTTATTCTGCGGCGACGGCAGCGCAGCCGAACCAGTGAACCCTCGGACTCCTCTTCGCGTGGGCATCCACTGCCGCGTCTTCCCCGGCTCTGCATCGTCCCCTTCCTAGGCCTCACCGTCTTCCACCGCCGTGGTGCTGTCGGCGCGGCGTGGTTAATGTGTTCAACGACCGAATTCCATCGAAAGAATACTGTATGTGGAGAGGCTGACAGTTGGGTCCACGACAACCGCAAGGAAGTGCCTCCTTATTACGCGGAAAATAATTATTCCTCCACCTCACAGCAGGGACCCACCGGACGCCCACCAGTATATCGCAAAAAAACGTTTTCCCCTGATTGCTGGGACCTACCCGACGGGCCACCGTATTTCGCGAAAAAATGTTCCCCCTGCTGTCAGCTCGGACCCACCGGAAGTGCCTCCTTATTACGCACAAAAAATGAATACCCCCTGCTAGCTGGGACCCACCTTAGTGGCAGGCTGACTTGTGGGCCTACTAAGTTGACGGGGATGGAGGGCTTTGTCAACTTAGTCAATATGCACGATTCTAGCTCCAGTGACCGTACGATGTCCATCCAACGGCCATAGTGCTTCTTCAACCTCTGGTCTTCTTACTCCAGCCGCCCAAACCAGCGCCGGTCGTGCCTCGTGCTCCTGCCTCCTGTGGCCGGCTGCGATGCGGCGGAGGCCTCACCGCCCCTACTACTCCCACCGCTGGCCAGGCCATCCCTCTACTCACCCACACCCCCTGTTATTCTATGGTGACGGCAGCCTCACACCGCAGCGAACCAGTGAACCCTCGTACTCCTCTACGCGTGGGCATCCACTGTCGCGTCTTCCCCGGCTCCGCATCGTCCCCTTCCTAGGCCTCGTCGTCGTCCATCGCCCTGGTGCTCTCGGTGCGGCGTGGTCAACGTGGTCAAGGAACGGCTTCCATCGGACGTGGACTGTACATGGAGAGGCTGACAGCTGGGTCCATGGCCGCAGCAAGGAAGTGCCTCCTTATTACGTGCAAAATAATTATTCCTCCACCTGACAGCGGGGACCCATCGGACGGGCCACCAGTATTTTGCGAAAAAATCGTTTCCCCCTGACTGCTGGGACCCACCGGACGGGCCACCGTATTTCGTGAAAAAAACATCCCCCCCGCTGTCAGCTCAAACCCACTGGAAGTTCCTCCTTATTATGCACAAAAAAAGTAATACTCCCTCGGCTAGCTGGGACCCACCTTGCTGGGAGGCTGACTTGTGGGCCTACTATGTTGACGGGGACGAAGGGCTTTGTCAACTTAGTCAATATGAACGAGTCTAGCTCTAGTGACCGTACGATGTCCGTCCAACGGACGTAGTGCTTCTTCAACCTTTGGTCTTCTTGCTCCAGCCGCCCAAAGCAGCGCCGGTCATGCCGCATGCTCCTGCCTCCTGTGGCCAGCTGTGCTGCCGCAGAGGCCTCACCGCCCCTACTATTCCCACCGCTGGCCAGGCCCTGCCGCGACGGCAGCCTCACACCGCAGCCGAACCAGTGAACCCTCGTAGTCCTCTCCACGTGGGCTTCCACTGCCGCATCGTCCCCTTCCTAGGCCTCGCCGTCGTCCACCGCCGTGGTGCTCTCCGCGCGGCGTGGTCAACGTTGTCAAGGAACGACTTCCATTGGAAGAGTACTGTACGTGGAGAGGCTGACAGCTGGGTCCACGGCCACAACCCAGTTTTTTTGTGATTTGCCAAGTAAGTCGCTTTGTCAAGCCTGTTGGACTGCAAATCTTTCAAGACGAGGAGAGCTTTCATTCGGCTGGCCGAGAAAATGGCCCATCAGTAATGAGAAATGGGTTGTACATTTTTAAAACACATCAAACCAGCAATTAGTTTCAAATATCTTTTTTTATTTAAAGATTTTAAATTACATTAATTTTTATGCATGGAGTATTTGTTGGATTTTATATTGATATACATTTTTTTTTAAAATCAGTTTGAATGTGAGTCGAAATTTCGGGATTAAAAACAGTTCGGACCGCACCAAAATATGCAAAATTTCGTATAATTTTTTAACCGTTGCCATAATATGGGTTGTAATGCTAACAAAAAGAATATGGGCTCCAAAAAACCTTAAGAATTAGCAAATGGGCTGTAAATTATTAGAAATAATGGCAGATGGGCTGTATGCTGTTTTCCACAAATTTGAGGCTTTCCTAAAAAAAGGTTGACGCACAAGCACTGACTGTTGGATGTCCATCCAACGGCCGTCGTGCTTCTTCAATCTCTGCTCTTCCTGCTCCAACCGCTCAAACAAGCGCCGGTGGGACTGCCTGCTCCCTCCTCCTCACGGCCGGCTATGCTGCGGCGCAGGCCTCACTGCCCGACCGTACTCCCATCGCTGGCATAGCCATCCCTGTACTCACCCACACCTGTTGTTATTCTCCGGCGATGGCAGACGAACCAGTAAACCCTCGTACAGTCGTACTCCCCTCCGCGTGGGAAACAACTGCCAAGTCTTCCCTGCCTCCATGTTGTCCCCTTCCTAGGCCTCGCCGTCGTCCACCGCCCTGGTGCTCTCCACGCGGCGTGGTCAACGTGGTCAAGGAACGACTTACATTGGACGTGGACTGTACATGGAGAGGCTGACACCTGGGTCCACGGCCGCAGCAAGGAAGTGCCTCCTTATTACGTGGAAAATAATGATTCCTGCACCTGACAGCTGGGACCCACCGGACGGGCCACTGTATTTCATGAAAAAAATGTTTCCCCCTGACTGCTGGGACCCACCAGCTACATCTTCGCACGCAAGGAAGTGTGTCCGGGCAAAAAAACGATTCGCCCCCTGACTGATGGGACTCACCAGCTACATCTTCGCAGGCAATGAAGTGCCTGACAGTCGGGACCCACCTGGTCGAAGCGTACGTAGCATTGTCATTCTGGTCGCGAACGTGTACGTACATAATGGTTGATGTAGAGGCGCGCACGTGTCGTAGTAGAGGCGCGCACGTGTCGTAGTAGAGGCGCACACGTAGCATGTACACGTACGTACAGCGGCCAGGGTGCAAGAAAGAAAATATGGCCACGTATGTGTACATACGGGCGGGGTCTCGAACGCCTAGTCGCGCATACGTACGGCCAGGGCTCGTGTACATGGCTGGGTCGGAACGGAGAAACAGCGTCGTCGTCGTGTTCATGGGGAGGCAACGGAATGTGTCGTGTTCATGGGGAGGCAATGGAAAGCGTCGTGTTCATGGGGAGGCAACGGAATGCGTCGTGTTCATCGGGAGGCAACGGAACGTGTGGGAGCCAACCGGCTGGGTCAGAACGGAATGCGTGGTCGTGTTCATCGGGAGGGCTTGGACGGAACAGACGATGGAAACGAGGCCTGGCGTACCACACAATGGAGGAAATAGCCTTGTGTTCGACCGGCCACGTTCGAAACGGGATCCTGTTCATTGGGAGGGGTCTGGCGTACCGCAAAACGGAGGAAACAGACCTCCTACAGTCGAAACGGGGGTCCTGTTGATCGGGAGGGGTGTGGCGTACCGCAAAACGGACAAAATGGACTTGTGTTGGAGCGCTACGGTCGAAACGGGGGTCCTGTTCATCAGGAGGGGTGTGGCGTACCGCAAAACGTGACTCCATGGGATACTGTTCATCTCCACCGTCAACCCCCTCCAGCCTCCACGAGCTACTGTTCATCCACCGGCGACCTCCTCCAGTCTCCACCTGCGACTGTTCATCCACGGGCTCCTGTTCATCCAGCCTCCACCGCGCGCTACTCCACCGGCTACTGTTCAACCAGCCCTCTCCACGGGCTCCTGTTCAATCACCCCTCCACGGGCTACTGTTCATCCTGCCCTCCACCATCTATTGTTCATCCTGCCCTCCACGGGTGGTCCTGTTCATCCAGCCCTCCACGGGGTCCTGTTCATCCAGCCCCAACAACCTCGATCGATCGGGGTCCTGTTCATCCAGAGGCAACACCACGGGGTCCTGTTCATCCACCCCCACCGGGAACTGTTCATCCACCCCCCCGCAACACACACTATTCATCCAGAGGCAGCATCGATCGGCTTCAGTTAGTAGCAGTAGCGAAGGAATCACTCGATCGAGTTCAGTTAACAGCCATCGATCGATCGCTCGGGTTCAGTAACACGTAGCCTGCAGTGCAATCGCTCGGGTTCAGTTAGAGCCCAACACCTCGCTCGGGTTCAGTTAGAGCCAATGCCTCACACACACGCGCGTACATGTACGAGAGAAACGCGCATCGCTCGGCCCCCGACCTCCCACCGTAACCAGGAACTCCCCGAAATTTTCCTCGCCCTCGCTTCTACCACGGTTTTTTCCGTCATGGACGGCCCAAAGAATGTCATGCAGCTGCGTCTCCGGCCCGCCCAGGACGAAAAACCCATTTTCTGTCATGATTTTTTGTCATAGAAGTAGGAGCCCACCACATCTATGATGATACTGGGTTTTGTCACAATTATCGTCATAGAAGTGTCATATGTATGACAGAAAAAAATTTCGTTCGTCCCAAAGTGTCACAGATGTGTCTTTTTTTTGTAGTGCACAAGGCTACTCCCAAGTCGAGGGTATCGACTACGGTGAAACCTTCGCTCCCGTTGCTCATCTTGAATCCATTCGCATGTTGATTGCATATGCTTCTCATCATAACTTTAAGTTACAACAAATGGATGTGAAGAGTGCTTTTCTTAATGGTCCTATTAATGAATTGGTTTATGTCAAGCAACCCCCCGGGTTCGAGGATCCCTACTTTCCCGATCATGTGTATCAACTCGATAAGGCACTCTATGGCCTTAAACAAGCTCCACGTGCATGGTATGACCACCTTACCGAGTTGTTACAAGACCGTGGTTTTGAAGTTGGGCTAATCGACCCCACTCTTTTTACTAAGAAGGTCAAAGGGGAGTTGTTTGTGTGCCAATTATATGTTGATGATATTATCTTTGGTTCCCCTAACAAAGCTTTCAATGAGGAATTTGCCGCTCTCATGACCTCAAAGTTTGAGATGTCTTCCATGGGAGAGTTGAAATTATTTCTCAGGTTCGAAGTGAAGCAAAGAAGAGAAGGAACCTTCATCAACCAAGCCAAATACAACCAAGACATGCTTAAGAGATTCAAGATAAGTGATGTCAAGTCAGCGTCCACTCCCATGCCCACCAAGTGCCAACTTGACAGTGATCCCAATGGTAAAGCAGTGGATCAAAAGGTATATCACTCCATGATTGGCTCCTTGCTTTACCTTTGTGCATCTAGACCAGATATCATGTTGAGTGTGGGAATTTATGCACGGTTTCAAGCCGCACCTAAGGAAAGTCACTATGTGGCGGTCAAACGAATCTTTCGATATTTGGCTCATACCCCAAACTTTGGCTTATGGTACCCAAGAGGAGCAAACTTCAAGCTTGTAGGTTATTCAGACTTGGATTGGGCGGGAGACAAAGTGGTTAGGAAGTCCACTTCCGGAGGTGCCAATTTCTTGGCTGCTCTTTGGTGAGTTGGTCTTCCAAGAAGCAAAGTTGTGTGTCACTCTCGTCCATGGAAGCGGAGTATGTGGCTGCCGGTAGTTGTTGTGCTCAACTTTTATGGATGAGGCAAACTTTAAAGGATTACAGTGTCATCTGTGACAAAGTGCCTCTTTGGTGTGACAATGAAAGTGCCATCAAGATTTCTCTCAACCCGGTGCAACACTTCAAGACGAAGCATATTGAGATTCGGTATCACTTTATCCGAGATCACATAAGGCGAGGGGAAATCGAGCTCAGTTATGTCAACACTCATGATAACCTGGCAGATATTTTCACAAAACCCTTGGATGAAGCAAGATTTCGCGAGTTAAGGCATGAGCTAAATATCATTGATTCGAGCAATGTTGCTTGAACCCTTGCACACCCCACCATACTCAACTTGTTATCTTGTTTAGATGTAGGCATGGACATAGGGGGAGTGGTGTTCTCTCAATGAACTCTTCCTCCCCCAATTATGCATAAATTGATCAACTCTTTCACATTATCTTGTTGAAAGACGAGTTTTGGTCATGGGCCCAAGGATAATTCTTCGCGGTGCCATACCAATTGACTCATACATAGGTGGCTACGGTCTCCGACCCCCTTGATTGTGTTGTGCCTTGTGTTCGTCCTTCTTGTCCTTGCCTTAGTTTGTTGTCCTGGGCGCTAGGTGCTGGGGTCTCCAAGTGTGGTTCTATTTCATTTTGTTTTTTCTTGGAGACCCACCTCTTTCCCCGTGCCTTTTCTCTCCCAAGCTTTCCCTTCCTCAAGCCATCTAGTCTCATTGCACACACTTGACCATGGCTTTGGTGATGGTGACCGGGCGGTACAACCGGGGTCACAGGAGGTTCTACCGCTAGTGCTCTCCAAGCGGTCTCTCAGCGGTGCTTGAGCGGCTCCACCGCTCAACCACTGGGGTGCCCGTCTGGCCGGTTCTACCGGTTGGTTACGGCGGTACTACCGCTGCCTCTTGGCAACAGAAGTACCGCCCGCACCACTGGCTCGTACCAGGCAGCGGTACAACCGATTCCTTGAGCGGTACAACCGCCGCGGGACTTTGGGCCTATATATTCCCTTCGGGGCTGGTGGGCGTTTCTTTTCTCTCTCCCCCAGCCCTTCCCATCTTGTAGGGGTGGGCATGAAAACCGATGAACCGAAAACCAAACCGATACCGAAACCGAATAAACCAAATTTTCGGTTTTTTCTCATGTCACAAAAAATCCAGTTTTCATGTGCACTAACCGAACTAAATTCGGTAGGTTCGGTTTTCTCCTCGGTTAACCGAACAAAAACCGAAAATACCTGAATCAGGGGAAGAAACAACGCACATGCAGGCGCCTACGCGCAGCGTGCAACAACGTCTCCCGGTAGTCACGCGAGGACGCGCCCACAATCGTCCACCAATGCATCGCGCTCATTAGATGGGCCTACCTGACCAAAGTGTATGTAAAGATTGCAAGGCCCATCTCACCGTGTGCCTTTTTGGTGGCCCTCGTGTGCGTACATGTACATGCGTACAGCCGACCAGGCATTAGGCTCCTTTAGTCCCACCTCGCCCGACGGAGGAAATGATTCAGATCTGCTGCCAATATAAGAGGGTGCCACTTCCAGAATCCTAGCACAAGTACTGGGCGTGGCACATCGGTACAAAACCGAAAACCGTACCGAATATTCGGTTAGCCGAATTTTCGGTTAGCTGGTTTTAGCTAGCATTTTCGGTTTCCAGTTTTACCAAGTGAAATTTAATAAACACCAAATGGTAGAAACCGAAAATTGGGTTTATACCGAACGCCCACCCCTACCATCTTGTGCCCTAGCCGCCGGCCGCCATTACCTCTGCCCTGGAGTGCTTCTCGCGCTTCAGATCCATGGGGTCTCCGTGGATCCTCTTCAAGGAGGCCTCCTCCTTCCCGATTTCTTCCCATTGATGCCGGTAATGCCCCCTTGTTCTTTGTTCTTTGTTCTAGGGTTTGTTCTCCTTTTTCTAGGGCATTACTTGACATTCCGCGTTTATTTTTTAAACTATTGGGTGGAAGAGATCCCTTTTTGCCTCCTGCTTAGATTGCACGTCTTTGAGAGTAGAATATGGCTAGTATGATTCATATTTCACGGTTGAATCTAGTCGCTACCCATAGTACCACTGTTCAGCGGTTCTACCGCCTCTGCGGGCGGTACAACCACTGGAGCGGTACTACCGGTAGGAGAACCGGTTCAACCGGGATATCTGCACCATGTAGCCCTGTTTCATTTTCTAAGTTCGTGCAATATATCTTCTGTTTGTGTGTGCAATCCTCTCATCTTTGCTGGGTTTCTTGTGTTCTCCTTGTGCGTGTGTTCAGGTGGCTCTAGTTCTTGCTCTGCTCCTCGCAAGACCAAGAAGAGGGCACGACGGACCTTGCGTCCAGTTGTGTATGATGACGAAGAAGAGGTTGTGATTCCCACCAAGCCCACTCGCCATGAGAAGTCTGCCGCTACCAAGCAACATGTGGTTTTGCCCTTGCATCGTTGGAAAGCCAAGGATTGGGAAGCATTCTGCTCGAAGAATCCTTATGAGTTTCCCATTACTCCTCGTTGGACCACTATTCAGTTCCGGAATGAGATGCAAGTGTGGATTGTTCATGAACTCTTTGAGCACAACAAGAACAGGTATGCCAAGAAGTGGACCATCGATCTTGACCATTGGAGGAACAACTTGGAGTATTTTGGTGAGGCACTGGCTCTCTGTGAGGAGTTTGATCTTGTCAAGCTCATGTCTGTCAACTGTGACTTTGATGTTCAACTCGTCCATCAGTTCTATGCCACGGTTCACTTTGGAGAAGATGACGCGTGCACTCTCACTTTCATGTGTCGTGATGAGCTCTTTCAAGTTCCCTGGAGGGCTTTCTGCAATGCTATTGGGTATGATGATACCGGTCTGGAAGGTAGAGGTGGCATTCGCCCTCATGACCATCCTGAGTCTATGCCTAAGGAGAAGCTTGCCCCTCTGTACATTCGGGGTCGTGGTATTATTGGAGAATCTAAGGATTTGGTGAAGGTCTATGACATCATGCATCGTGTGTTTCGCAATGTGCTTCTGCCCAAGGTGGGCAATCAAGATGAAATCCATGGCTACCTTGTTGACTTGATGGTTGCAATGAAGACCAAGGTGGGTTTTGGGGAAACGTTTGACGCATCCAACTGGTTTTGGCACGAGATGTTGGGGAACGTAGCAGAAATTCAAAATTTTCCTATGTGTCACCAAGATCTATCTATGGAGAAACCAGCAACGAGGGGAAGGAGAGTGCATCTACATACCCTTGTAGATCGCTAAGCGGAAGCGTTCAAGAGAACGGGGTTGAAGGAGTCGTACTCGTCGTGATCCAAATCACCGGAGATCCTAGTGCCGAACGGACAGCACCTCCGCGTTCAACACACGTACAGCCCGGTGACGTCTCCCACGCCTTGATCCAGCAAGGAGAGAGGGAGAGGTTGAGGAAGACTCCATCCAGCAGCAGCACAACGGCGTGGTGGTGGTGGAGGAGCGTGGCAATCCTGCAGGGCTTCGCCAAGCACCGCGGGAGAGGAGGAGGAGGAAGAGAGGCAGGGCTGCACCAAGAGGGAGAGGTTCTCATGTGTTTAGCAGCCCCAAACCTCAACTATTTATAGGGGAAAGGGGGGGCTGCGCCCCCTTTAGGGTTTCCCACCCCAAGGGGTGCGGCCAGCCCTAGATGGGACTTGGGGGGCGGCCAAGAGGGGGAGAGAGGGGAGGCGCGCCTGGGGTGGGCCTTAGGGCCCATCTGCCCTAGGGTTTGCCCTCTCCCCTCCTAGTTGCGCCTTGGGCAAGGGTGGGAGGTGCACCAGCCCACTTTGGGGCTGGTCCCTTTCCACTCTAGGCCCATGCAAGCCTCCGGGGCCGGTGGCCCCACTTGGTGGACCCCCGGGACCCTCCCGGTGGTCCCGGTACGTTACCGGTAAAACCCGAAACTTTTCCGGTGACCAAAACAGGACTTCCCATATATAAATCTTTACCTCCGGACCATTCTGGAACTCCTCGTGACGTCCGGGATCTCATCCGGGACTCCAAACAACATTCGGTAACCACATACAAACTTCCTTTATAACCCTAGCGTCATCGAACCTTAAGTGTGTAGACCCTACGGGTTCGGGAGACATGCAGACATGACCGAGACGTTCTCCGGTCAATAACCAACAGCAGGATCTGGATACCCATGTTGGCTCCCACATGTTCCACGATGATCTCATCGGATGAACCACGATGTCAAGGACTTAATCAATCCCGTATACAATTCCCTTTGTCTAGCGGTATTATACTTGCCCGAGATTCGATCGTCGGTATACCGATACCTTGTTCAATCTCGTTACCGGCAAGTCTCTTTACTCGTTCCGTAACACATCATCCCGTGATCAACCCTTTGGTCACATTGTGCACATTATGATGATGTCCTACCGAGTGGGCCCAGAGATACCTCTTCGTTTACACGGAGTGACAAATCCCAGTCTCGATTCGTGCCAACCCAACAGACACTTTCGGAGATACCTGTAATGCACCTTTATAGCCACCCAGTTACGTTGTGACGTTTGGTACACCCAAAGCATTCCTACGGTATCCGGGAGTTGCATAATCTCATGGTCTAAGGAAAAGATACTTGACATTAGAAAAGCTTTAGCATACGAACTACACGATCTGTGCTAGGCTTAGGATTGGGTCTTGTCCATCACATCATTCTCCTAATGATGTGATCCCATTATCAATGACATCTAATGTCCATGGCCAGGAAACCGTAACCATCTATTGATCAACGAGCTAGTCAACTAGAGGCTTACTAGGGACATGGTGTTGTCTATGTACCCACACATGTATCTGAGTTTCCTATCAATACAATTATAGCATGGATAATAAACGATTATCATGAACAAGGAAATATAATAATAACTAATTTATTATTGCCTCTAGGGCATATTTCCAACAGTCTCCCACTTGCACTAGAGTCAATAATCTAGTTCACATCGCCATGTGATTAACACTCACAGGTTACATCGCCATGTAACCAACATCCAAAGAGTTTACTAGAGTCAATAATCTAGTTCACATCACTATGTGATTAACACTCAATGAGTTCTGGGTTTGATCATGTTGCTTGTGAAAGAGGTTTTAGTCAACGGGTCTGAACCTTTCAGATCCGTGTGTGCTTTACAAATCTTTATGTCATCTCCTAGATGCAGCTACCACGCTCTATTTGGAGCTATTCCAAATAACTGTTCTACTTGGAGCTATTCTAAATTGTTGCTCCATTATACATATCCGGTATCTCTACTCAGAGCTATCCGGATAGGTGTTAAGCTTGCATCGTCGTAACTCTTTACGTCGAACTCTTTATCACCTCCATAACCGAGAAAATTCCTTAGTCCACTAGTTACTAAGGATAACTTTGACCGCTGTACTGTGATCCATTCATGGATCACTCTTGTACCCCTTGACTGACTTATGGCAAGGCACACTTCAGGTGCGGTACACAGCATAGCATACTGTAGAGCCTATGTCTTAAGCATAGGGGACGACCTTCGTCCTTTCTCTCTTTTCTGCCGAGGTCGAGCTGTAAGTCTTAACTTCGTACCTTACAACTCATGCAAGAACTTCTTCTTTGACTGATCCATCTTGAACACCTTCAAGATCATGTCAAGGTATGTGCTCATTTGAAAGTATTATTAAGCATTTTGATCTATCCTTATAGATCTTGATGCTCAATGTTCAAGTAGCTTAATCCAGGTTTTCTATTGAAAAACACCTTTCAAATAACCCTATATGCTTTCTAGAAAATCTACATCATCTCTGATCTATGATATGTCGACAACATATATTCATCAGAAATTCTATAGTTCTCCCACTCACTTCTTTGGAAATACAAGTTTTTTCATGAACTTTGTATAAACCCAAAATCTTTGATCATTTCATCAAAGCGTACATTCCAACTCCGAGATGCTTACTCCAGTCCTTAGAAGGATTGCTGGAGCTAGCATACCTTTTAGCATCCTTAGGATCGACAAAACCTTTCTGATTGTATCACATACAACCTTTCCTTACAAAAGTTGGTAAGGAAACTTGTTTTGACATCCATCTGCCAGATTTCATAAATGCTGCTTATGCTAACATGATTCCGACGGACTTAAGCATTGCTACGGATGAGAAAAACTCATCGTAGTCAACTCCTTGAACTTGTGAAAAACTCTTCGCCACAAGTCGAGCTTCATAGATGGTGACATTACCATCCACGTCCGTCTTCTTCTTAAAAGATCCATTTATCAAATGGCTTGCCGATCATTGGGCAAGTCCGCCAAAGTCCATGCTTTGTTCTGATACATGGATCCTATCTCGGATTTCATGGTTTCTTACCATTTGTCGGAATTTGGGCCCACCATCGCTTCTCCATAGCTCGTAGGTTCATTGTTGTCTAGCAACATGACCTTCAAGACAGGATCACCGTACCACTCCGAAGTAGTACGTGTCCTTGTCGTCCTACGAGGTTCGGTAGTGACTTGATCCGAAGCTTCATGACCACTATCATAAGCTTCCACTTCAATTGGTGTAGGTGCCACAGGAACAACTTCCTGTGCCCTGCTACACACTTGTTGAAGTGACGGTTCAATAACCTCATCAAGTCTCCACCATCCTCCCACTCAATTCTTTCGAGAGAAACCTTTCCTCGAGAAAGGACCTGATTCAAGAAACAATCCCTATTGCTTTCGGATCTGAATTAGGAGGTATACCCAACTGTTTTGGGTGTCCTATGAAGATGCATTTTATCCGCTTTGGGTTCGAGCTTATCAACCTGAAACTTTTTCACATAAGCGTCGCAGCCCCAAACTTTTAAGAAATGACAGCTTAGGTTTCTCTAAACCATAGTTCTCACGGTGTCATCTCAACAGAATTACGTGGTGCCCTATTAAAGTGAGTATGGTTGTCTCTAATGCCTAACCCATGAATGATAGTGGTAATTCGATAAGAGACATCACCGTATGCACCACATCCAATAGGGTGCAGTTATGATGTTCGGACACACCATCACACTATGGTGTTCCAGGCGGCATTGGTTGTGAAACAATCTCCACAATGTCTTAATTGTGTGCCAAACTCGTAACTCAGATACTCATCTCTATGATCATATCATAGACATTTTATCCTCTTTTCAAAATGATCTTCGACTTCACTCTGAAATTACTTGAACCATTCAATAATTCAAACTTGTGTTTCATCAAGTAAATATACTCAACATTTACTCGAATCATCTGTGAAGTAAGAACATAATGATATTCACTGCATGCCTCAGCACTCATTGGACTGCACACATCAAAATGTCTTACTTCCAACAAGTTGCTATCTTGTTCCATTTTACTGAAAATGAGGCTTTTTAGTCATCTTGCCCATGTGGTATGATTTGCATATCTCAAGTGATTCAAAATCAAGTGAGTCCAAACGATCCATCTGCATGGAGTTTCTTCATGCGTATACACCAATAGACATGGTTCGCATGTCTCAAACTTTTCAAAAATGAGTGAGTCCAAAGATCCATCAACATGGAGCTTCTTCATGCGTTCTTATACCAATATGACTTACATGGCAGTGCCACAAGTAAGTGGTACTATCATTACTATCTTATATCCTTTTTGGCATGAAAATGTGTATCACTACGACCGAGATTCAATAAACCATTCCTTTAGGTGCAAGACCATTGAAGGTATTATTCAAATAAATAGAGTAACCATTATTCTCCTTAAATGAATAACCGTATTGCGATAGACATAATCGAATCATGTCTATGCTCAACGCAAACACCAAATCTCGATGGTAGAGGGAGGGTGCGATGCTTGATCACATCAACCTTGGAAACACTTCCAACACATATCGTCAGCTCACCTTTAGCTAGTCTCCATTTATTCCGTAGCTTTTATTTCGAGTTACTAACACTTAGCAACCGAACCGGTATCTAATACCCTGATGCCACTAGGAGTACTAGTAAAGTACACATTAACATAATGTATATCCAATATACTTCTATCGACCTTGCCAGCCTTCTCATCTACCAAGTATCTAGGGTAATGCTGCTCCAGTGGTTGTTCCCCTTATTACAGAAGCACTTAGTCTCGGGTTTGGGTTCAACCTTAGGTTTCTTCACTAGAGCAGCAACTGATTTGCTGTTTCATGAAGTATCCCTTCTTGCCCTTTCCCTTCTTGAAACTAGTGGTTTCACCAACCATCAACAATTGATGCTCCTTCTTGATTTCTACTTTCGCGGTGTCAAACAACGCGAATACCTCAAGGATCATCATCTCTATCCTTGATATGTTATAGTTCATCACGAAGCTCTAGCAGCTTGGTGGCAATGACTTTGAAGAAACATCACTATCTCATCTGGAAGATCAACTCCCACTCGATTCAAGTGATTGTTGCACTCAGACCATCTGAGCACAAGCTCAACGATTGAGATTTTTTCCCTTAGTTTGCAGGTTAAGAAAATCGTCGGAGGTCTTATACCTCTTGACGTGGGCACGAGCCTGAAATCCCCATTTCAGCCCTCGAAACATCTCATATGTTCCGCGACGTTTCGAAAAACGTCTTTGGTGCCTCAACTCTAAACCGTTTAACTGAACTATCACGTAGTTATCAAAACGTGTATGTCTGATGTTCGCAACATCCACAAACGACGTTTGGGGTTCAGCACACTGAGCGATGCATTAAGGACATAAGCTTTCTACTGTCCGCATAATCGCTACTGTCAACTTTCAACTATATTTTCTCTAGGAACATATCTAAACAGTGGAACTAAAGCGCGAGCTTACGACATAATTTGCAAAAGGTCTTTTGACTATGTTTAGGATAATTAAGTTCATCTTATGAACTCCCACTCAGATAGACATCCCTCTGGTCATCTAAGTGATTACATGATCCGAGTCAACTAGGCCGTGTCCGATCATCACGTGAGACGGACTAGTCATCATGGTGAACATCTTCATGTTGATCGTATCTACTATACGACTCATGCTCGACCTTTCGGTCTCCGTGTTCCGAGGCCATGTCTGTACATGCTAGGCTCGTCAAGTTAACCCTAAGTGTATTGCATGTGTAAATCTGTCTTACACCCGTTGTATGTGAACGTAAGGATCTATCACACCCGATCATCACGTGGTGCTTCGAAACGACGAACTATAGCAACGGTGCACAGTTAGGGGAGAACACTTGTTGAAATTGTTGTAAGGGATCATCTTATTTACTACCGTCGTTCTAAGTAAACAAGATGCATAAACATGATAAACATCACATGCAATCAAATAGTGACATGATATGGCCAATATCATTTTTCTCCTTTTGATCTCCATCTTCGGGGCTCCATGATCATCATCGTCACCGGCATGACACCATGATCTCCATCATCATGATCTCCATCATCGTGTCTTCATGAAGTTGTCTCGCCAACTATTACTTCTACTACTATGGCTACCGGTTAGCAATAAAGTAAAGTAATTACATGGCGTTGTTTAATGACACGCAGGTCATACAATAAATTTAATACAACTCCTATGGCTCCTGCTGGTTGTCATACTCATCGACATGCAAGTCGTGAATCCTATTACAAGAACATGATCAATCTCATACATCACATATCATTCATCACATTCTTCTTGGCCATATCACATCACTAAGCATACCCTGCAAAAACAAGTTAGACGTCCTCTAATTGTTGTTTGCATGTTTTACGTGGCTGCTATGGGTTTCTAGCAAGAACGTTTCTTACCTATGCAAAACCACAACGTGATATGCCAATTGCCATTTACCCTTCATAAGGACCCTTTTCATCGAATCTGTTCCGACTAAAGTGGGAGAGACTAGCATCCGCTAGCCACCTTATGCACCAAGTGCATGTCAGTCGGTGGAACCTGTCTCACGTAAGAGTACGTGTAAGGTCGGTGCGGGCCGCTTCATCCCACAATACCGTCAAAACAAGATTGGACTAGTAACGGTAAGCATATTGAACAACATCAACGCCCACAACTACTTTGTGTTCTACTCGTGCAAAGAATCTACGCAATAGACCTAGCTATGATACCACTGTTGGGGAACGTAGCAGAAATTCAAAATTTTCCTACGTGTCACCAAGATCTATCTATGGAGAAACCAGCAACGAGGGGAAGGAGAGTGCATCTACATACCCTTGTAGATCGCTAAGCGGAAGCGTTCAAGAGAATGGGGTTGAAGGAGTCGTACTCGTCGTGATCCAAATCACCGGAGATCCTAGTGCCGAACGGACGGCACCTCCGCGTTCAACACACGTACAGCCCGGTGACGTCTCCCACGCCTTGATCCAGCAAGGAGAGAGGGAGAGGTTGAGGAAGACTCCATCCAGCAGCAGCACAACGGCGTGGTGGTGGTGGAGGAGCGTGGCAATCCTGCAGGGCTTCGCCAAGCACCGCGGGAGAGGAGGAGGAGGAAGAGAGGCAGGGCTGCACCAAGAGGGAGAGGTTCTCATGTGTTTAGCAGCCCCAAACCTCAACTATTTATAGGGGAAAGGGGGGCTGCGCCCCCTTTAGGGTTTCCCACCCCAAGGGGTGCGACCATCCCTAGATGGGACTTGGGGGGCGGCCAAGAGGGGGAGAGAGGGGAGGCGCGCCTGGGGTGGGCCTTAGGGCCCATCTGCCCTAGGGTTTGCCCTCTCCCCTCCTAGTTGCGCCTTGGGCAAGGGTGGGAGGCGCACCAGCCCACTTTGGGGCTGTTCCCTTTCCACTCTAGGCACATGCAAGCCTCCGGGGCCGGTGGCCCCACTTGGTGGACCCCCGGGACCCTCCCGGTGGTCCCGGTACGTTACCGATAAAACCCGAAACTTTTCCGGTGACCAAAATAGGACTTCCCATATATAAATCTTTACCTCCGGACCATTCCGGAGCTCCTCGTGACGTCCGAGATCTCATCCGGGACTCTGAACAACATTCGGTAACCACATACAAACTTCCTTTATAACCCTAGCGTCATCGAACCTTAAGTGTGTAGACCCTACGGGTTCGGGAGACATGCAGACATGACCGAGACGTTCTCCGGTCAATAACCAACAGCGGGATCTGGATACCCATGTTGGCTCCCACATGTTCCACGATGATCTCATCGGATGAACCACGATGTCAAGGACTTAATCAATCCCGTATACAATTCCCTTTGTCTAGCGGTATTATACTTGCCCGAGATTCGATCGTCGGTATACCGATACCTTGTTCAATCTCGTTACCGGCAAGTCTCTTTACTCGTTCCGTAACACATCATCCCGTGATCAACCCTTTGGTCACATTGTGCACATTATGAGGATGTCCTACCGAGTGGGCCCAGAGATACCTCTTCGTTTACACGGAGTGACAAATCCCAGTCTCGATTCGTGCCAACCCAACAGACACTTTCGGAGATACCTGTAATGCACCTTTATAGCCACCCAGTTACGTTGTGACGTTTGGTACACCCAAAGCATTCCTACGGTATCCGGGAGTTGCATAATCTCATGGTCTAAGGAAAAGATACTTGACATTAGAAAAGCTTTAGCATACAAACTACACGATCTGTGCTAGGCTTAGGATTGGGTCTTGTCCATCACATCATTCTCCTAATGATCTGATCCCGTTATCAATGACATCTAATGTCCATGGTCAGGAAACCGTAACCATCTATTGATCAACGAGCTAGTCAACTAGAGGCTTACTAGGGACATGGTGTTGTCTATGTACCCACACATGTATCTAAGTTTCATATCAATACAATTATAGCATGGATAATAAACAATTATCATAAACAAGGAAATATAATAATAACTAATTTATTATTGCCTCTAGGGCATATTTCCAACACGAGATGTACAATATGGTCATCTAGAGGAAGGTCCCCATTTATGCTCCGTTTGTCATGTGCTTTCTGAACTCAGTTTGGGAGGTTCGCCGTCCTGGAGAGGGTCTTACCTCTCCTGATAATCTCACTGTGCATGAGGTCAAGCTTTTTAAGAAGAAGAAGCATGCCGAGCCTCGCTTCCCTGCCAATGCTCCTGAGGATGTCTATGCCACTTCTGATGATGAGGACTTTGAGATGGAGCTAGGGGCCAAGCCCTCTTTGGTGGAGAAGCTCACTGCCAAGGTGAAGAAGACTTTCTGCCTCCAGTCTGACATCCAGAAGAGGATGTATGAGGCCCATGTCAATGAGAAGCTTGCCCGGCATCGCCAAATTGCAATGATGAAGCACCTCAATATGTCGGTTCAGAGTGGCTCTGAGAAGAGCATCATACCGGAGGAGCGTTGGATATCAACCCACAACACCGGGTCTGATGATGAAGCTCCTCCCCATCCATCCACATCCGTTGCTGCAGTTGATGACTCCGTGGAGGAACCCGATCAAGATGATGTTGACGAGTCTGATGATGATGCGAACCCGGATGCTACTGAGGAGTCGGAGGAGGACGATTGAGCCTTGGGGCGCTAGCTTCGCTCTTTTTTTCCTTTTTGGTGTCTTAATGGCAAAGGGGGAGAGAGTTTTAGGTCTCGAGATTTGCATGGGTTTTATCTGCCTTATTGCTTGTGTGTGTTTTTCCTTTTCTGTCGTTTGTGTTGAACTTTGGCTTGTGAACCTTGTTGCTTCTCTGCTTGCATGGTGTAAGACATGTGCGTATCTAGCTATCTATCTTTATTTTCTGGGATATTTTTGTGTATTCCATTATTACCTTTACCTTTGTTTTATGGTCTTATTGCTCACCTTGTTTAGTAGGAGTGGCGAGTCTATAAAATCTAGGGGGAGTCTCGTCCCTAATGTGTGCTCTCAAATAGCCTTCTAAATTTGGGGCACACATCTAGGGGGAGTCCCGTCTACATTTTCTAGACTTTTCACTTGCAAATCGTGGTGTTGTCATCATCCACCAAAAAGGGGGAGATTGTAAGGTCATTTCCCTACTTTGTGTTTTGGAGGATGATGACAACCCTTTATTGACCTAATCTTATGCTAAGTGTTTCAGGTTTCGGTTTTAGGTCTTCTTCGGTTAACTATTCTCTCTGAAGAAAAAAAGGATTGAAGACGGTGTTTTCTACACGTTTGTTTATCTCTATTGGTCATAGGGAACCCGTACTATCAAGAGGGAATCCACATTGGAAAGTGTTGGGGGTATCCATTCACGTACACTTACCTCACCCCTCTCTTGTCTTCCCCTTCCTTCCTACTGTCTACTGTGGGCTCCAGCGGTTGTACCGCTCTCTGGAGCGGTTGTACCGCTGGGTCTTGGCGCTGACCAGTTTTGTTCGAGCGGTTGTACCGCTGCTTCCGGGCGGTTGTTCCGGTCAGGCACCGCCCAAGTACCGGTATGGCCTCTGCTTTGATGCGGTACTCGTGCGATGGTGGCCCGGTTGGTACAGTTGTACCGGTACCACCGGGGTCTGGAGCGGTTCTACCGCTCAGGACTTAGCCGCCCGAGCGCTCAAAGCCATGCGGTTGCACCAGCCCTGTACCGCTCAACTACCGCACTCAGGGGTGACTCCCTTCTGTTCCTATGCGGTGGTTGGGCGGTTGGTTCGGTTGTTCTTCTCAACCGGTACTACCGCCTGGCCGCCCGGTTGTACCGCCTGGTAGGGTTCTGCACGTAAACTGTGAGTCCCGGTTGTACCGGGACCAGGAGCGGTTGTACCGCTGCAGCACTAAGAGCACAATTACGGTTGGATTTTTAGGGTTGCTATATAAGGGTGCTTCTTCTACCTACCACACCTATCTCTAACCTCTCTCTTTCCACCATTAATGCTACTCAAGCTCTCTTTGCCCGATCTCTCTCTCTAGCCACCCAAACTTGTTGATTTGCTAGGGATTGAAGGAGGAGACCTAGATCTACACTTCCACCAAAGGATATTTGCTTCCCATACTTTCTTGTGTGGATTTTGTTACTCTTGGGTGATTTGTGCACCCTAGACGGTTGAGGTCACCTCGGAGCCATATTCCATTGTGGTGAAGCTTCGTGGTTTCGTTGGGAGCCTCCAATTAAGTTGTGGAGTTTTCCCCAACCTTGTTTGTAAAGGTCCGGTTGCCGCCTCCAAGGGCACCAATAGTGGAATCACGACATCTCGCATTGTGTGAGGGCGTGAGGAGAATACGGTGGCCCTAGTGGCTTCTTGGGGAGCATTGTGCCTCCACACTGCTCTAACGGAGACGTGCTTCCCCTCAAAAGGAAGGAACTTCGGTAACACATCCTCGTCTTCACCGGGTCCACTCTTGGTTATCTCTTACCTTTACTTGTGCAAGCTCATTAGTGTTACTTCTCTTGCTTGCGTGTTTGTTCGTTGTTGTTGCATCATATAGGTTGCTCACCTAGTTGCATATCTAGACAACCTACTTTGATGGAAGTTTAATTTGGTAAAGAAAAGTTAAAAATTGGTAGTTGCCTATTCACCCCCCCCCCTCTAGTCAACCATATCGATCCTTTCACATGGGCCATCTATCTACAATCAACATATACAAGCAAGATACTATCAGACACTAAGTTCATGATAAATTTAAGTTCAATTAATCATATTACTTCAGAACCCCCACTTAGATAGACATCTCTCTAATCCACTAAGTGATCACGTGATCCATATCAACTAAACCATAACCGATCATCGCGTGAAATGGAGTAGCTTTCAATGGTGAACATCACTATGTTGACCATATCTACTATATGATTCACGCTCGACCTTTCGGTCTCAGTGTTTCGAGGCCATATCGGCTACCTATTGAGCACTGCGTTGGTTTTCCCCGAAGAGGAAGGGATGATGCAGCAAAGTGGCGTAAGTATTTCCCTCAGTTTTTGAGAACCAAGGTATCAATCCAGTAGGAGGCTACGCGCAAGTCCCTCATACCTGCACAAAACAAATAAATCCTCGCAACCAACGCAAATAGGGGTTGTCAATCCCTACTCGGCCACTTACAAGAGTGAGATCTGATAGATATGATAAGATAATTTTTTTGGTATTTTTATGATAAAGATGCAAAGTAAAATAAAAGCAAAGTAAAAGCAAAAGGAAATAACTAAGTATTGATAGATTAATATGATGAAGATAGACACGGGGGCCATAGGTTTCACTTGTGGCTTCTCTCAAGAGCATAAGTATTCTATGGTGGGTGAACAAATTGCTGTTGAGCAATTGACAGAATTGAGCATAGTTATGAGAATATCTAGGTATGATCATGTATATAGGCATCATGTCGGAGACAAGTAGATCGACTCCTGCCTGCATCTACTACTATTACTCCACTCATCGACCGCTATCCAACATGCATCTAGAGTATTAAGTTAATGAAAACAGAGTAACGCCTTAAGCAAGATGACATGATGTTGAGGGATAAACTCATGCAATATGATGGAAACCCCATCTTGTTATCCTCGATGGCAATAATACAATACGTGCCTTGCTGCCCCTACTGTCACTAGGAAAGGACACCGCAAGATTGAACCCAAAGCTAAGCACTTCTCTGATTACAAGAAAGATCAATCTAGTAGGCCAAACCAAACTGATAATTCGAAGAAACTTGCAAAGATAACCAATCATACATAAAAGAATTCAGAGAAGATTCAAATATTGTTCATAGATAGACTTGATCATAAACCCACAATTCATCCGTCTCAACAAACACACCGCAAAAAGAAGATTACATCGAATAGATCTCCACAAGAGAGGGGGGAACTTTGTATTGAGATCCAAAAAGAGAGAAGAAGCCATCAAGCTACTAACTATGGACCCGTAGGTCTGAAGTAAACTACCCACACTTCACCGGAGGGGCTATGGTGTTGATTTAGAAGCCCTCCGTGATCGATGCCCCCACCGGCGGCGCTCCGGAACAGGCCCCAAGATGGGATCTTGTGGATACAGAAAGTTGCGGCGGTGGAATTAGGGTTTTGGCTCCGTATCTGATCGTTTGGGGGTACGTAGGTATATATAGGAGGACGGAGTATGTCGGTGGAACAACAGGGGGCTCACGAGGGTGGAGGGCGCGCCTGGTGGGGGTAGGCGCACCCCCTACCTCGTGGCTTCCTCTTTTGTGTCTTGACGTAGGGTCCAAGTCTCCTGGGTCTTGTTCGTTGAGAAAATCACGTTCCCGAAGGTTTCATTCCGTTTGGACTTCGTTTGATATTCCTTTTCTTCGAAACCCTAAAACAGGCAAAAAACAACAATTCTGGGTTGAGCCTCCGGTTAATAGGTTAGTCCCAAAAATAATATAAAAGTGTGTAATAAAGCCCAATAATGTCCAAAACAGTAGATAATATATCATGGAGCAATAAAAAATTATAGATACATTGGAGACGTATCAAGCATCCCCAAGCTTAATTCCTGCTCGTCCTCGAGTAGGTAAATGATAAAAACAGAATTTTTGATGAGGAGTGCTACTTGGCATAATTTTAATGTAATTCTTCTTAATTGTGGTATGAATATTCAGTTCCGAAAGATTCAAGACAAAAGTTCATATTGACATAAAAATAATACTTCAAGCATACTAACAAAGCAATTATGTCTTCTCAAAATAACATGGCTAAAGAAAGTTATCCCTACAAAATCATATAGTCTGGCTATGCTCCATCTTCACCACACAAAGTATTTAAATCATGCACAACCCCGATGACAAGCCAAGCAATTGTTTCATACTTTTGACATTCTCAAAACTTTTTCAATCTTCACACAATACATGAGCGTGAGCCATGGATATAGCACTATCGGCGGAATAGAGTGGTGGTTGTGGAGAAGACAAAAAGGGAGAAGATAGTCTCACATCAACTAGGCGTATCAACAGGCTATGGAGATGCCCATCAATAGATATCAATGTGAGTGAGTAGGGATTGCCATGCAACGGATGCACTAGAGCTATAGGTATATGAAAGCTCAACAAAAGAAACTAAGTGGGTGTGCATCCAACTTGCTTTCTCATGAAGACCTAGGGAATTTTGAGGAAGCCCATCATTGGAATATACAAGCCAAGTTCTATAATGAAAAATTCCCACTAGTATATGAAAGTGACAACATATGAGACTCTCTATCATGAAGATCATGGTGCTACTTTGAAGCACAAGTGTGGTAAAAGGATAGTAGCATTGTCCCTTCTCTTTTTCTCTCATTTTTTTATTTGGGCCTTTTCTCTTTTTTTATGGCCTCTTTTTTCCATCCGGAGTCTCATCCCGACTTGTGGGGGAATCATAGTCTCCATCATCCTTTCCTCACTGGACAATGCTCTAATAATGATGATCATCACACTTTTATTTTCTTACAACTCGATACTTAGAACAAGATATGACTCTATATGAATGCCTCCGGCGGTGTACCGGGATATGCAATGACTCATGAGTGACAAGTATGAAAGAATTATGAACGGTGGCTTTGCCTCAAATACGATGTCAACTACATGATCATGCTAAGCAATATGACAATGATGGAGTGTGTCATAATAAACGGAAAGGTGGAAAGTTGCATGGCAATATATCTCGGAATGGCTATGGAAATGCCATGATAGGTAGGTATGGTGGCTGTTTTGAGGAAGGTATATGGTGGGTGTATGATACCGGCGAAAGGTGTGCGGTATTAGAGAGGCTAGCAATGCTGGAAGGGTGAGAGTGCGTATGATCCATGGACTCAACATTAGTCATAAAGAACTCATATACTTGTTGCGAAAATCTACAAGTTATCAAAGCAAAGTATTACACGCATGCTCCTAGGGGGATAGATTGGTAGTAAAAGACCATCGCTTGTCCCCGACCGCCACTCATAAGGAAGACAGTCAAGAAATAAATCATGCTACGACTTCATCACATAACGGTTCACCATACGTGCATGCTACGAGAATCACAAGCTTCAACACAAGTATTTCTCAAATTCACAACTACTCAACTAGCATGACTTTAATATCACCATCTCCATATCTCAAAACAATTAGCAAGTATCAAACTTATCATAGTATTCAACACACTCATAAGAGAATTTATTATTCTTGAATACCTAGCATATTAGGATTTTAAGCAAATTACCATGCTATTAAGACTATGAAAATAATCTAAGTGAAGCATGAGAGATCAATAGTTTCTATAAAACAAATCCACCACTGTGCTCTAAAAGATATAAGTGAAGTACTAGAGCAAAACTATATAACTCAAAAGATATAAGCGAAGCACATAGAGTATTCTAACAAATTCCAAATCATGTATGGCTCTCTCAAAAGGTGTGTACAGCAAGAATGATTGTGGTAAACTAAAACGTAAAGACTCAAATCATACAAGATGCTCCAAGCAAAACACATATCATGTGGCGAATAAAAATATAGCTCCAAGTAAAGTTACCGATAGAAGTAGACGAAAGAGGGGATGCCTTCCGGGGCATCCCCAAGCTTTGCCTTTTGGGTGTCCTTAGATTATCTTGGGGGTGCCATGGGCATCCCCAAGCTTAGGCTCTTTCCACTCTTTTTTCCATAATCCATCAAATCTTTACCCAAAACTTGAAAACTTCACAACACAAAACTCAAAGTAGAAAATCTCGTGAGCTCCGTTAGCGAAAGAAAACAAAAGTCCACTTCAAGGTACTGAAATGAACTCATTATTTATTTATATTGGTGTTAAACCTACTTTATTCCAACTTCTCTATGGTTTATAAACTGTTTTACTAGCCATAGATTCATCAAAATAAGCAAACAACACAAGAAAAACAGAATCTGTCAAAAACAGAACAGTCTGTAGTCATCTGTAGCTAGCGCAAGATCTGGAACCCCAAAAATTCTAGAATAAATTTCTGAACGTGAGGAATTTATCTATTAATCATCTGCAAAAATAATTAACTAAATATCACTTTCCAAATAAAAATGACAGCAGTTCTCGTGAGCGCTAAAGTTTCTGTTTTTTACAGCAAGTTCAACAAGACTTTCCCCAAGTCTTCCCAACGGTTCTACTTGGCACAAACACTAATTAAACACAAAAAACACAACAAAAACAGAGGCTAGATAAATTATTTATTACTAAACAGGAGAAAAAGGCAAGGAATAAAAATAAAATTGGATTGCCTCCCAACAAGCGCTATCGTTTAACGCCCCTAGCTAGGCATAACAAGCAAGGATAGATCTAGGTATTGCCATCTTTCATTGGTAATTCTTCAATGAGGCATCTACCATCTTTAGGAATTTCTTTCTTTTTATTAATTATCAAACTTTTAGGCACAAGATCAAAAAATTCATTTGCAACAAATGGTTCCTTAATGATAGCAAAAAGATTGGGGTGAATACTTATAGATTTGAGATCCGCGATTTCCTTACTAGAGGATCCACCCTTATTTTTAGGAACATACATAAGCTTCGAAATTTTAGTGGGAGGACTAGGAGTATTCTTTACGGAAGAAAAAGCGGTTCCCAAGTTGGTAATAATATCCTCAAGTTTATCGATTCTAGTGGAATCGTGATTTATTTTCTCATTAACTATGGGTTCCTTTTCTTTGATATTTTTCAAAGTAACTCCTACTTTAGATCCATATTGAGAGATTCGGCTGTGGATCTTTTTATCCAAATTTTCAATTAGCTCTATGGTAGCAACTTTATTTTCAATAATTTCAATCCTTTGCATTACATGCTCCAAAGTTAATACAGTTCCATTAACCAAAAGAGGGGGTGAACCAAATAAATCTATCATAGCATTATAAGAATCAAAAGTATGGCTACCCAAGAATTTCCCTCCGGTAATAGTATCAAGAACATATCTATGCCAAGGAGTAATGCCTACATAAAAATTTCGAAGAAGAACGGAGATAGATTGCTTCCTAGTAGATTATTATGAGCATTGCAAATTCTATACCAAGCGTATTTTAGATTTTCTCCCTCCCTTTGCTTAAAATTTAGAATTTCATTCTCGGGAGACAACGGAGAAGATAAGGGACTAGCCATAACGACAAGCAAACAAACTAACACACAAGCGAACAAAAAGCAAGCGGGCAAAAAGAGGCTAATAGAGAAAGAGAGGGAGGATAGAGAGAGAGAGAGGCGAATAAAACGGCAATGGTGAAGTGGGGAGAGGAAAACGAGAGGCAAATGGCAAATAATGTAATGCGGGAGATAAGGGTATGTGATGGGTACTTGGTATATTGACTTTTGCGTAGACCTCCCCGGCAACGGCGCCAGAAATCCTTCTTGCTACCTCTTGAGCACTGCGTTGGTTTTCCTCGAAGAGGAAGGGATGATGCAGCAAAGTAGCGTAAGTATTTCCCCCAGTTTTTGAGAACCAAGGTATCAATCTAGTAGGAGGCTACGCGCGAGTCCCTCGTACCTGTACAAAACAAATAAATACTCACAACCAACGCAAATAGGGGTTGTCAATCCCGACTCGGCCACGAGAGTGAGATCTGATAAATATGATAAGATAATGTTTTTGGTATTTTTATGATAAAGATGCAAAGTAAAATAAAAGCAAAGGAAAAGCAAAAGGAAATAACTAAGTATTGATAGATTAATATGATGAAGATAGACCCGGGGGCCATAGGTTTCACTTGTGGCTTCTCTCGAGAGCATAAGTATTCTACGGTGGGTGAACAAATTACTGTTGAGCAATTGACAGAATTGAGCATAGTTATGAGAATATCTAGGTATGATCATTGTCGGTGTCAAAACCGGCGGATCTTGGGTAGGGGATCCCGAACTGTGCGTCTAGGCCGGATGGTAACAGTAGGCAGGGAACACTTTGTTTTACCCAGGTTCGGGCCCTCTCGATGGAGGTAATACCCTACTCCTGCTTGATTAATATTGATGATATGGGTAGTACAAGAGTAGATCTACCACGAGATCAAGGAGGCTAAACCCTAGAAGCTAGCCTATGGTATGATTGTTGTGTATGGAGTTGATTGCCTACGGACTACAACCCTCCGGTTTATATAGACACCGGATAGGGTTAGGGTTACACAGAGTCGGTTACAATGGTAGGAGATCTTGAATATCCGCATCGCCAAGCTTGCCTTCCACGCCAAGGAAAGTCCCATCCGGACACGGGACGAAGTCTTCAATCTTGTATCTTCATAGTCCAGGAGTCCGGCTGAAGGTATAGTCCGGCTACCAGAACACCCCCTAATCCAGGACTCCCTCAGTAGCCCCTGAACCAGGCTTCAATGACGACGAGTCCGGCGCGCAAATTGTCTTCGGCATTGCAAGGCGGGTTCCTCCTCCAAGTCCTTCATAGAAGATTGTAAACACCAATAGTAGTGTCCGATTCTGCAAAATAAGCTTCCACATATTGCCATAGAGAGAATAATATTAACACAAATCAAATCTGCTGACGTATTCTGTAGTGCGCCATCACACTACAGCCAAGTTCTTCACTCAAATCGTTTTTACTTTTCCACCTCAGCATGTTTTGCGAGGCGGTTTCCTTGACACGTCTTGTCAAAGCAGAGATTCGTGTACCCCCTTTACGGGATTCTCATCAATACGGACGTGGGTAACCCTAACCGCGCCATTTACCACGGTGCTTAGGAGGCAAGTGAGTTTTATTAGGCAGGTGGGGACGCATAACCGCATCCGCCCATATAAGGGGATAAGGATCCACCTTTTTACCTACGCCTTCTTCCTCCTTTGCCTATCCATCTCCTGCGCACTCGAGCCCCAGCGCCCAAGCCCGCACTTCCCACCTCGACCTTCTCCAGAGATGTCCGGAGCGGGAGGCAAGTGGAATGTTTCCTCCATCACGGAGGGCGACGTCAAAAAGCTTAGGAAGGCCGGATACTTGTCCAAAGACATCGCGCACCGGCTTCCCGAGAAGGGGCAGCTCCTCCCCACCCCAAGGCCCCACGAGAGGGTGGTATTCCTTCCCCACTTCCTCCGCGGACTGGGTTTTCCACTCCACCCATTTGTCCGGGGGCTCATGTTCTACTACGGCCTGGATTTCCACGATCTGGCCCCGAACTTCATCCTCAACATCTCGTCGTTTATCGTCGTGTGCGAGGCTTTCCTCCGCATCCGCCCCCATTTCGGCCTCTGGCTCAAGACCTTCAACGTCAAGCCCAAGGTGGTGCGCGGCAGCCAGGCGGAGTGCGGCGGCGCCATGGCGGGCAAGATGGCCAATGTTCTATGGCTCGAGGGCTCCTTCATGGAGACCCTGAAGGGGTGGCAATCGTGGTGGTTTTACATCACTGAGCCGCGCGATCTGAAATGGATCACAGCCCCCGAGTTCCGATCCAGACCCCCCACGCGGCTTATGTCCTGGAAAGAGACGGGCCTATCGTGGGGCGACGAAAAAGAGCTGACCGGACTGTAGACATGCATCCAGTCCCTGGTGAGCAAGCCGATCAAGCTCGTCAATGTAGTCCAGGTTATGCTCATCCGCCGGATCCTCCCGTGTCAACAACGGGACTTTAATCTGTGGGAGTTCGACCCGGCGCAGCACCAAACCCTTAACAGGCTCTTCGACACGATGTATGAAGACGTCTGGAGGGTGCTAACCAAAGGCGCCGAGGCTCCCACATCCGCTTCCGAGGACCGTGGATACAGCTCGCAGCGTCATGCTAGCGAGGTAAGCTATTTTCACCTTTTACAGGATGTTAAGCTTTTTTCATAGTTTGACTCTATGCGGGATCTAAACTCCCTTACCTTTGACAGGCTTGGCGGGCGAAGTCCGGATCGATTAACTGTCCGGCTCCCTTGCCCGAAGACCCAGCCCCCGCTCTACTAGCGAAGCTGCTGGTTCCGGCACCTTATGTGGTGCCGGAAAAGAAGGCCAAGAAGAAGAAGACCACGGGGAGTCGAAAGAGTTCCCGGCATATGGTGGTGTCGGACTCGTCATCTGACGAGTCCGAGACGCCCTCCTCCCGTGAAAACGAGGAGGAGGAAGAAGAAAACTCTCCCCCTCCAGCGGAGGGAGGAGAGAAGAGGAAGGCCTCCCCAACGGGGGAGGCCGAGGGCGCTAGGAAAAGGAACACCCCTCCACTGGACTACGCCCCCAACGCCGAAGAGGGCGAGGAGGAGTGGCCAAACAGGGCCAAGCGTCCGGCGAAATCATAAGTTCGGATATCAGAATGACTCATGATGTTCCATTGTTGCATAGCTTTCCCTAATGTCGAATGTAATTATGCAGTCCGCCCTGGGCTGAACTCAACGAGTCGTCGAGCGGCTCCCTGGATTCATCGGACGTGAACTCAGTTCCGCCCATTGTCTCCCCCCGCACTGCGGACGACGCCGAAGTGGCGTCGCAACGAGATCCGGGGCAGGAGGAGGTGGTCCTGGAGGAGCCGCAAGGCAACCTCCCAGACCCCAGGAGTAAAGGGGACAAGACCCCCCAGGGCTCCAAGTCCGGCTTTATGCCGGACACCGCGCCGGAATCTTCAACAGTTCCAGACCGCGGTAGGCGAACTTCTTCCAAGAGGAGCAAGCCTTCTGAGCCGGCGGCCTCCGTCCAACCGGAGGTGCCGGACAATCTTCGTGAGGTGCTTGGTGGCGCCTCCATCAATGAGGAGCACCATACTATTATGAGTACGGTGATCCAGAAGGTTCAGTCCGCCAAGAGTGGACTGAGTGAAGCTTGCGCTAGCCTCCTAACAGGCTTCGAGGTAAGTAAAAATATGTAAAAATATTACCGCATAGATAGTAGCCCCTGATGCTCTGTTTGGCGTTCGGAAATAAAAGCTTAATAGAGGATCTATTAAATTTCGCAGGAGTCTAACAATAAAGAGTCAATATGCGTGTGTAGGCTTCACTGCTATCCACCGCCGCACTGACTGCGGAGGTGGGTGTCCTGAAACAGGACCTCGAGCGGACCGAGCAAGAGCTCGGCCTTGCCAAGCGGCATCTCGAGGAAAAAGAAGGTAGGAAATACCTTACAAAAAAAGTGCCTATAGAGAGGCGTGATTGCAAAAAATAACAGGATTGCACTGCTTATTATAGGGGCCATGACTGAGGTGGCGACCCTCAAGCAGGCGCTATCTGAG
This sequence comes from Triticum dicoccoides, assembly GCF_002162155.2. Lineage (NCBI taxonomy): Eukaryota > Viridiplantae > Streptophyta > Magnoliopsida > Poales > Poaceae > Triticum > Triticum dicoccoides. The sequence goes on along the minus strand of NC_041384.1, from coordinate 480,419,648 downwards.
GCCGAAAAGAAAACGGCCGCGGAGCGCACCGAACAAGAGAGAGTTGGGGCTCAGGTCGGCGAGGTGCAGCAAGAGCTTCAGGCTCTCATGAAAAAACATGAGAGTTTGGAGCTTGAGTCAAAGGCACAAGCATCTGAGCTCGCGGCGGCCCTTGAGACTGCCAAGTCTGCCAAGGCCGAAGCCCAAAAGGCCCTCCAAGAGTTGGAGGAGGTGAAAAAGATAGCAGCGGGTAAGGCATTCTTCATGCAAAGCAGAAATATAAAAGTAAACTACTTGTTACTTACCCGAATCCGGAGCTCTCCAGGGGCATTCGCAGATCTTCCCCGTAGCGTATCCGACGCCGCCGCATTCTACCGAGCTGAAGAGGGCAGCTCGACGGAGAAGGTGTTCTGGTCTCAGTATGCTGAGGCTGGACACCCTGTGCCCTTGAGCGACCGGCTGAAACAGCTGGTCGTGCTCCACAAGGCGGCCGAACAGGCCATGAAGGGCTTCATAGTTCGGCTGTGGCCCGGAGAGGCCCTGCCTGGGAGCTACTTCGGGCTGGTGCGGCGGCTGGTGGAGGCCTGTCCAAGGCTCGAGGTCATCAAGCGGTCCGTCTGCATCGAAGGAGCCCGTAGGGCCCTTGCCCGTGCGAAGGTGCACTGGGGTAAGCTGGACGGTGAGAAGCTTGTGAGGGACGCGCCGCCGCCGGGGAAGGAGCATCGCAAGCCCGAGAACTATTACAAGGATGTTCTTGCAGGTGCCCGCCTTGTGGCGGATGAATGTACTAAGGATGTTATTTTTGAATAAACTCGCTCGTTTTTATCCTGTGCGCTGAAAACTTGTTCATAGGCGCTTTAAGCAATGCTTGTTGAATTTAAAATATTATTTTCTGTGCGGCCGTTTATCAAAAAATTGAGAGATGGCCAGTCGTCGGCTTCTGCCCCCATGCCACTAGTGTTGGGGTGTTCGGGATAAACCTAAGCGCTCTTTTTCCCATGGTTGGGTCCTTTGAGGGAGGCGCTCAGCACAACGAACCAGGCAATCGGACTATAATGCTTGAACACTCTCACTTAGCCATAGAACTTTATAATTTTAAATTTCAGCGAAGCCCCTAGTTCGGAAGACCGAGTTCGGGGCGCTATCCACGCCTTGGCCGGACAGAATCCGGCTCCTCGCTCAAAGCGGCATAAGTCTTTAGGGACTCGAAAAACCTCTCGAACAGCGACCGGTCTCTCGCCTCATCATGACAGTCAGTTTTAGCTTTCTCCACTGAGGTGCTTAACCCAGCTCAACCGAGGCACAATCGCAGTGGTTCTCCTACTGCTACCTTAGCCGATATAGCGGAACGTAAGGCACCAAAACATAGGAGCCGGGCAAACCCAACTATTGACCCAAATCATGATTCGGAGCCGATGCATATAGTGCTATAAGTTCGGGGTGCCGCACTTGTGAAAGTGTATGGACTTCTAACACCATATTAAAGGGTATTGAAGCCCCTGGCGTACTTGCCGTACCACAGATTACGGGTGCAACATGTCATTAATGAACATATATAAAAGTGAGTAATGCAGAAAATAGACAAAAGCTATGCATTGTTTATAGAGAGGCTATTTATCAATGCCGAACGATACAAGAAATGCGGTAAGCAAAAAGATATTTGGACTATTCAGTATGTCCATACCAGGGGCAGGCCGTGGAATTGTATTTAAAACAGGTATACCGCTCATGACAGAGACCACCTGGGAGTTCCATGATGCGGCATGGTTTGTCTGCCTCCTTGGATCTTGCATCGTTTGTGCGGCAGTCGAATTGCCGAACAGGTCGTCCGAAGTATGGAGTCCTGAAAGTAAGAAAAAATTAAAAAAGAATCCGGCAGCCTCTAGTACGTTTAAGCCGTATTTTGGGCGTGCCGTTATTGTGCCCCTTCCCCTGTGCTCATGGTATTTCAAGGGCGTAGTTATGTACGCGAGGTACTGATTTCGCTATGTCGCGAAAGCTGGGGTTGGGGCCGCATTGCTACGCTTGCTCAGAGTGTGCCAGGCGGTCGTGCTGTGGGTTACTCCGGGCGCGCTTGGCAGTGTCTGGCTTTTTAATGGCCGGACTAGAGAATTGCCTGAGAAGGCTACTTTGTACCTCCGCTGCGAGAGCCACCGTATGCTCCTCCGTACGAAGGGAGCGTTCGGTGTTTCCATTGACCGTAATTACTCCTCGAGGGCCTGGCATCTTGAGCTTCAGATATGCGTAGTGCGGCACCGCATTGAACTTTGCGAATGCGGTTCGTCCGAGCAGGGCGTGATAGCCACTGCGAAACAGGACTATATCGAAGATTAACTCTTTGCTTCGGAAATTGTCCGGGGATCCGAAGACCACGTCAAGTGTTACTGAGCCTGTACAGTTGGCTTCTACACCTGGTATAACGCCTTTAAAGGTCATTCTTGTGGGCTTAATCCTTGAGGGATCTATGCCCATTTTCCGCACTGTATCCTGATAAAGCAGGTTCAGGCTACTACCGCCGTCCATGAGGACTCTTGTGAGATGAAATCCGTCGATGATTGGGTCGAGAACCAATGCGGCGAAGCCGCCATGACGGATGCTAGTGGGATGGTCCCTTCGATCAAAAGTGATCCGGCAGGAGGACCATGGGTTGAACTTTGGGGCAACTGGCTCTATCGCGTATACGTCCCGTAGCGCACGCTTCCGCTCCCGCTTGGGAATGTGGGTTGCGTATATCATGTTCACCGTCCGCACTTGTGGGGGAAAGCCCTTCTGTCCATTGTTGTTCGGCAGGTTGGGCTCCTCGTCGTCACTGTGCAGCCCCTTGTTTCTGTTTTCGGCCCTTAACTTGCCTGCCTGCTTGAACACCCAACAATCCCTGTTAGTGTGATTGGCTGGCCTTTCAGGGGTGCCATGTATCTGGCACAAGCGATCGAGTATTCGGTCCAAACTGGACGGTCCCTGAGTACTCTTTTTGAATGGCTATTTCCGCTGACCGGATTTGTAGCCTTTGAATCTGGCATTGACTGCCGTATATTCATTGTTGTCGCTGTTAACGCGGCGTTTTTGCTTATTCCGACGTGTCCTGCCACTTTTGTCCTTGGTATCCGAATTACCAGGGTTCTTTGACAAGTTGCTGCTGCAAGCTAGCCAGCTGTCTTCTCCCGCGCAAAAGCGGGTCATGAGTGTCGTGAGGGCTGCCATGGATTTCGGTTTTTCCTGTCCTAGGTGCCGGGCAAGCCACTCATCGCGGATGTTATGTTTGAAGGCTGCTAGGGCCTCTGCGTCCGGACAGTCGACTATCTGGTTTTTCTTTGTTAGGAACCGTGTCCAGAATTGTCTGGCCGATTCTTCTGGCTGCTGAATTATGTGGCTTAAGTCGTCGGCATCCGGCGGTCGCACGTAAGTGCCCTGGAAGTTGTCGAGGAATGCGGCTTCCAGGTCCTCCCAAGAACCGATTGAGTCTGCTGGCAAGCTATTAAGACAATGTCGGGCCGGTTCTTTAAGTTTGAGCGGGAGGTATTTGATGGCGTGTAGATCATCGCCGCGTGCCATGTGGATGTGAAGGAGATAATCCTCGATCCATACTGCCGGATCTGTTGTGCCATCGTATGATTCGATGTTTACGGGTTTGAAACCCTCTAGGATTTTATGATCCATTACTTCATTCGTGAAGCATAGCGGGTGTGCGGCGCCTCTGTACTGGGCTATATTACGACGCAGCTCGGAAGAGCTATGTCTGTTGTGTTCGGCCCGGCCGGATTTGTTGTATCCAGAGTGAAGATCATTGTCACATGCCGTGGGGCGCCTGCGCGATCCGTAGATCGATCTTGTTTGTCTGGCCTTATCCTCCAGTATGTCTCGCAGGTCGAGCACATTTTCCCGTGCCTTAGTTGAGCGGCGTCGGGGCATGGCTTGGGTGGAGGGCCGAGAGGCCTCTCTGTCGCGGCCGCGAGGTGGCCGGTTTGCCATGTCATGCACTGGTGATGTAGGTGCTTCCTCCTCTGATTGGGGTAGCGGCCTGTGCTTCGGGTAACTCTTGGAGGGGCGTTCGAGTTCATACTCTTCGGCCTCAAGGACTTCAGTCCATCTGTTAGCTAGCAAATCTTGGGCAGCTCTAAGTTGTTGCTGCTTTTTCTTGAGGCTGCTTGCCGTGGCTAAAAGCCTGCGTTTAAAACACTCTTGTTCGGCGGGGTCTGATGGTATGACGAATTCGTCGTCATCGAGGCTTGCCTCGTCTTCGGAGGGAGGCATATAGTTATCATCCTCGACCTCTTGGTCTGCTGCTCTCTCATGAGGGCTGGCTTCTCCATCTTCCTGTGCCGAATCTTGCTGAGGTGGGTGTTCTTCGGCACTATCCGGGGTAGTATTATCTCCCATGCCGGAATCACCGTTTTTGATTTGGCGGGATTTAGAGCGGCCCCACTGACGCCGGCGCTTTGGCTGTTTCTTGGGGGCGTCATCCCCCAGTGTTCCATCGCCATCTCCATCTTTTGGAGTATCCACCATATATATGTCATATGACGAGGTGGCCTTCCAGCGCCCGACAGGTGCTGGTTCCTGTTCGTCTCCTACATCGTTGTCCATGCCGTCGATGTCTTCGGAGCCGAAGTCAAGCATGTCGGTTAGATCGTCGACAGTGGCTACAAAGTGGGTGGTGGGTGGGCTTTGAATTTCTTCGTCGTCCGTATCCCAACCTTGCTGACCGTAGTCCAGCCAGGGCTCTCTTGATAAAGAGAGAGACATTAGAGAATTCAGGATGTCGCCGAAGGGCGAGTGCTGAAAGATGTCCGCATTGGTGAACTCCATGATCGGTGCCCAATCGGATTCGATCGGCAGGGGCGCGGGGGGCTCGGAGCTCGGAGAGGAATCCGGCTCCTCGAAATCACGGGCCATGCGGAGTGTGGGGCTGGAGTTCGGCTCGATCGCCTCTGAGATCGCAGCCCCTGAGGAGATGTCCAACCGTTCATCCTCGATTGGCGCAATAGGCTCCGAATTAAGGGTCGGAACCGGTGCGTGTGCGGCCTCCAAGGCGCTGTTCGGCGCCAGAGCTATATCATGCCCATCGAGACAGTGCGGCGCGCTTGGCTGTGGCTCGAATCCGTCGAAGATCAAGTCCCCATGGATGTCGGCCATGTAGTTTAGGCTTCCGAACCTGACCTGATGGCCAGGGGTGTAGCTTTTGATCTGCTCCAGGTGGCCGAGCAAATTGGCCCGCAGAGCGAAGCCGCCGAAGACGAAGATCTGTCCGGGGAGCAAAGTCTCACCCTGGACTGCATCGTTGTTGATGATCAAAGGAGCCATCGGGCCTAAAGGCGACGACACAGAGGAACTCTCAATGAAAGCACCAATGTCGGTGTCAAAACCGGCGGATCTCGGCTAGGGGGTCCCGAACTGTGCGTCTAGGCCGGATGGTAATAGGAGGCAGGGAACACTTTGTTTTACCCAGGTTCGGGCCCTCTCGATGGAGGTAATACCCTACTCCTGCTTGATTAATATTGATGATATGGGTAGTACAAGAGTAGATCTACCACGAGATCAAGGAGGCTAAACCCTAGAAGCTAGCCTATGGTATGATTGTTGTGTATGGAGTTGATTGCCTACGGACTACAACCCTCCGATTTATATAGACACCGGATAGGGTTAGGGTTACACAGAGTCGGTTACAATGGTAGGAGATCTTGAATATCCGCATCGCCAAGCTTGCCTTCCACGCCAAGGAAAGTCCCATCAGGACACGGGACGAAGTCTTCAATCTTGTATCTTCATAGTCCAGGAGTCCGGCTGAAGGTATAGTCCGGCTACCCGAACATCCCCTAATCCAGGACTCCCTCAATCATCTATATAAGCATCACATCCGAGACAAGTAGACCGACTCCTGCCTGCATGTACTACTATTACTCCACTCATCGACCACTATCCACCATGCATCTAGAGTATTAAGTTAATGAAAATAGAGTAACGCCTTAAGCAAGATGACATGATGTAGAGGGATAAACTCATGCAATATGATGAAAACCCCATCTTGTTATCCTCGATGGAAACAATACAATACGTGCCTTGCTGCCCCTACTGTCACTGGGAAAGGACACCGCAAGATTGAACCCAAAGCTAAGCACTTCTCCCATTGCAAGAAAGATCAATCTAGTAGGCCAAACCAAACTGATAATTCGAAGAGACTTGCAAAGATAACCAATCATACATAAAAGAATTCAGAGAAGATTCAAATATTGTTCATAGATAGACTTGATCATAAACCCACAATTCATCAGTCTCAACAAACACACCGCAAAAAGAAGATTACATCGAATAGATCTCCACAAGAGAGGGGGAGAACTTTGTATTGAGATCCAAAAAGAGAGAAGAAGCCATCAAGCTACTAACTACGGACCCGTAGGTCTGAAGTAAACTACTCACACTTCACCGGAGGGGCTATGGTGTTGATGTAGAAGCCCTCCGTGATCGATGCCCCCTCCGGCGGAGCTCCGGAACAGGCCCCAAGATGGGATCTCGTGGATACAGAAAGTTGCGGCGGTGGAATTAGGGTTTTGGCTCCGTATCTGATCGTTTGGGGGTACGTAGGTATATATAGGAGGAAGGAGTACGTCGGTGGAGCAACAGGGGGCCCACGAGGGTGGAGGGCGCGCCTGGTGGGGGTAGGCGCGCCCCCTACCTCATGGCTTCCTCTTTTGTGTCTTGACGTAGGGTCCAAGTCTCCTGGGTCTTGTTCGTTGAGAAAATCATGTTCCCAAAGGTTTCATTCTGTTTGGACTCCATTTGATATTCCTTTTGTTCGAAACCCTAAAACAGGCAAAAACAACAATTCTGGGCTGGGCCTCCGGTTAATAGGTTAGTCCCAAAAATAATATAAAAGTGGATAATAACGCCCAATAATGTCCAAAAATTAGATAATATAGCATGGAGCAATCAAAAATTATAGATACGTTGGAGACGTATGAATATCTGCATATGCTAGGCTCCTCAAATTTAACCTGAGTATTCTGCGTGTGCAAAACTAGCTTGCAGCCGTTGTAGATGGACGTAGAGCTTATCACACCCGATCATCACGTGGTGTCTGGGCACGACGAACTTTGGCAACGGTGCATACTCAGGGAGAACACTTTTATCTTGAAATTTAGTGAGAGATCATCTTATAATGCTACCGTCAATCAAAGCAAGATAAGATGCATAAAAGATAAACATCACATGCAATCAATATAAGTGATATGATATGGCCATCATCATCTTGTGCTTGTGATATCCATCTCCAAAGCACCGTCATGATCACCATCATCACCGGCGCGACACCTTGATCTCCATCGTAGCATCGTTGTCGTCTCGCCAATCTTATGCTTCTACGACTATCGCTACCGCTTAGTGATAAAGTAAAGCATTACAGGGCGATTGCATTGCATACAATAAAGCGACAACCATATGGCTCCTGCCATTTGCCGATAACTCGGTTACAAAACATGATCGTCTCATACAATAAAATTTAGCATCATGCTTTGACCATATCACATCACAACATGCCCTGCAAAAACAAGTTAGACGTCCTCTACTTTGTTTTTGCAAGTTTTATGTGGCTGCTACGGGCTGAGCAAGAACCTTCTTACCTACGCATCAAAACCACAACGATAGTTTGTCAAGTTGGTGTTGTTCTAACCTTCGAAAGGACCGGGCGTAGCCACACTTGGTTCAACTAAAGTTGGAGAAACTGACACCCGCCAGCCATCTGTGTGCAAAGCACGTCGGTAGAACCAGTCTCGCGTAAGCGTACGCGTAATGTTGGTCCGGGCCGCTTCATCCAACAATACCGCTGAACCAAAGTATGACATGCTGGTAAGCAGTATGAATTATATCGCCAACAACTCACTTGTGTTCTATTCGTGCATATGACATCTACGCATAAAACCTGGCTCGGATGCCACTGTTGGGGAACGTAGTAATTTCAAAAAAATTCCTACGCACACGCAATATTCATGGTGATGCATAGCAACAAGAGGGGAGAGTGTTGTCTACATACCCTCGTAGACCGAAAGTGGAAGCACTAGCACAACGCGGTTGATGTAGTCGTACGTCTTCACGATCCGACCGATCAAGTACCGAACGCACGACACCTCCGAGTTCAGCACACATTCATCCCGATGATGTCCCTCGAACTCAAATCCAGCCGAGTGTTGAGGGAGAGTTTCGTCAGCACGACGTCGTGGTGACAATGCTGATGTTCTACCGACACAGGGCTTCGCCTAAGCACTGCTACAGCATTATCGAGGTGGACTATGGTGGAGGGGGCACCGCACACGGCTAAAAGATCAAATCAATTGTTGTGTCTCTATGGTGCCCCCTGCCCCCGTATATAAAGGAGCAAGGGGGGAGGTGCGGCCGGCTAGGAGGAGGCGCGCCAGGAGGAGTCCTACTCCCACCGGGAGTAGGACTCCCTCCCTTGTTAAATTAGGAGAAGGGGGGAAAGAGGAGGGATAGAGGAAGGAAAGGGGGGGCGTCGTCCCCCTCTCCTTGTCCTATTCGGACTAGAGGGGGAGGGGCACACGGCCCTGCCCTAGCCGCCTCTCTTCTTCTCCACTAAGTCCCACTATGGCCCATTAAGCCCCCGGGGGGTTCCGGTAACCCCTCGGTACTCCAGTAAAATCCTGATTTCACCTGGAACACTTCCAATATCCAAATATAGGCTTCCAATATATCAATCTTCATGTCTCGGCCATTTCGAGACTCCTCGTCATGTCCATGATCACATATGGGACTCTGAACAACCTTCGCTACATCAAAACTCATAAACTCATAATATAACCGTCATCAAAACTTTAAGCGTGCGGACCCTACGGGTTTGAGAACTATGTAAACATGACCGAGACACGTCTCCGGTCAATAACCAATAGTGGAACCTAGATGCTCATATTGGCTCCCACATATTCTACGAAGATCTTTATCGGTCAGACCGCACAACAACATACGTTGTTCCTTTTGTCATCGATATGTTACTTGCCCGAGATTCGATCGTCGGTATCTCAATACCTAGTTCAATATTGTTACTGGCAAGTCTCTTTACTCGTTCCATAATACATCATCCAGCAACTAACTCATTAGTTGCAATGCTTGCAAGGCTTAAGTGATGTGCATTACCGAGTGGGCCCAGAGATACCTCTCCGACGATCGGAGTGACAAATCCTAATCTCGAAATACGCCAACCCAACAAGTACCTTCGGAGACACCTGTAGAGCACCTTTATAATCACCTAGACATGTTGTGACATTTGGTAGCACACAAAGTGTTCCTCTGGTGAACGGGAGTTGCATAATCTCATAGTCATAGGAACATGTATAAGTCATGAAGAAAGCAATAGCAACATACTAAACGATCGAGTGCTAAGCTAACACAATGGGTCAAGTCAATCACATCATTCTCCTAATGATGTGATCCCGTTAATCAAATGACAACTCATGTCAATGGCTAGGAAACATTAACCATCTTCAATCAACGAGCTAGTCAAGTAGAGGCATACTAGTGACACTCTGTTTGTCTATGTATTCACACAAGTATTATGTTTCCGTCTAATACAATTCTAGCATGAATAATAAACATTTACCATGATATAAGGAAATAAATAATAACTTTATTATTGCCTCTAGGGCATATTTCCTTCAGCTCAACCTAGCAATGATAATGATGTAGAGATTGAACCTGTTGTTGATCTTGATAACCCACAATCAAAGAATCAACGTTATGATAACAGAGACTTTGTTGCTAGGAAGCACGGTAAAGAAAGAGAACCATGGGTTCAGAAACCCATGCCTTTTCCTCCTAAACCATCCAAGAAAAAGGATGATGAGGATTTTGAGCACTTCGCTGAAATGATTAGACCTATCTTTTTGCGTATGCATTTGATTGATACGCTTAAAATGAATCCTTATGCTAAATTTATGAAAGATATAGTTACTAATAAAAGAAAGATACCAGAAGCTGAAATTGCCACAATGCTTGCTAATTACACTTTTAAGGGTGGAATACCAAAGAAACTTGGAGATCCAGGAGTACCAACTATATCATGCTCCATTAAAAGAAACTATGTAAAAACTGCTTTATGTGATCTTGGAGCCGGTGTTAGTGTTATGACTCTCTCTTTATATCGTAGCTTTGATCTGAATAAGTTGAAACCTACTCAAATATCTTTACAAATGGCTGATAAATCAACTGCTATACCTGTCAGTATTTGTGAGGATGTGCCTGTTGTGGTTGCAAACGTTACTATTTTAACGGAATTTGTTATTCTTGATATTCCCGAGGACGATAGTATGTCTATTATTCTTGGAAGACCCTTTTTGAATACTGCAGGGGCTGTTATTGATTGCAATAAAGGCAATGCCACTTTTCATGTTAATGGTAATGAGCATATGGTACACTTTTCGAGGAAACAACCTCAAGTCCACAGTATCAATTCTATTGGAAAAATTTCAACAATTACTGTTGGAGGTTTTGAATTTCTTCTTCCTACTGTAAAGAAGAAATATGATATTCTTATTGTTGGGGATGTGCATATCCCCGTTGAGGTAACCTAGTGTTATTCGAAAATTCTTCGGTTTCATGTTATTCGAAATGAGTTTGTTAACAAGACACGATCAACCTTGTTAGTGGATTCCTTTTGAAGAACATGAGATGGGTGAATTTAGAAAACACAACTCTCTGTACCATCTTTTTACTTTCTGTTATTTATATTAAATAAAGCAAAAATAGTAATTTCTGTCAGTTTTCTGAATTATCCGTGCAATAAAAAATACCTCGAAAATAAAAGTTCTCCAAATGCCCTGAAATTTTAATATGATTTTTTCTGGAATATTTGTGAATATCTGGCACTGAGAACACATCAGGGGGAGCCAGCACCTGGCCACGAGGGTCCAGGGCGCGCCCACCCCCTAGGCATGCCCCCTGCCTCATGGGCCCCTAGTGGCCCCCCTCCACTTATTCCAGCCAACACACACTCCTTCCTCCCAAAAAAAATCGCCAACCAGCTCAAGCACGAGTTCTAGCTCGTCTTGCTGCCATTTTCGATCTCCTAGCTCAAAGCTCCATTCACAAAACTGCTTTGAGGGATTGTTCTTTGGTATGTGACTCCTCCAATGGTCCAATTAGTTTTTATTCTAGTGCTTTATTCATTGCGAATTTTTGCTGCCTAGGTGACCCTGTTCTTGAGCTTGCATGTCAAATTTATATGGTCCCAAGTAGTCTTAATGCATGATATAGTCTCTAGGCACTTGTAGGAGTAGCTGCTATCAATTTTGTTGAGTTTGGTTCACTTTTATTTTGAAGTTACTAAAAATTTCAGAAATTTTCCAAAAAAGATGAAGAGATTTTTGAGGGGCTCATCGAGCCGAAGCTCGAAGGATAAACAAAGTGAAGAGAACAAGAAGCCCAAGTATAATCTCCCTCGTACTGCGGAGGTTCGGCCGTGTGAATGTCCGTGTGATGATTTCTTGAGAGAAGTCAGGATTCATGAAGATTTTTATTATTTGGCTGAGAATGCAGGCCTCACCGCGTTCCTCCATGACCAACGCGAACAGTATCTCTTACTCACCAATATCTTTGTGCAAAATTTTCATTTCCATGCTAGGAGCTCATCACCTTAGGTGGAATTTTATTTATATGATGAGCATAAGGAGATGTCACTTCATGATTTTTGTCGGGTTTGTTTGATACCTGGGCAGCATAGAGGAACCGCATCGTGATGATGTGGAGGGATTTATTGATATGATTGTTGTAGGGGAAACGAGGGAAGTTTCCGATGCAAGAATCACGAGCATACATTTTCCTGTTCTACGTTACTTTTCAATATTTGCTAGTAGGTGCTTAATTGGTCGTGGGAACTGTGGGAACCTTAGTGCTCCTGATATTGTTATTTTGCGCCATGCCTTGTTTCAAGATACTACCTTCAGTTTAGGCGCTATTGTTGCTAAGCGGTTAAACCTGAACCGTACTAAGGGAACCATCCTTGGAGGCATCTTTTCCTCGCGCCTACCTGCACACTTTAACATACCCATCAAACATTATGAGAAAGAGGAAAAGTTGCTACCTAATATTTTCCTAGATTATAAGAGCATGGTAGCACATGATTTTATTGTTAAGAATAAGAAGAAGTTTCTTAACTATAGACTGATTTTTGGTAAGAATAACTTCGAGACTATTGCCTTGCCTGCTCCCTCTTTGTTTAACATATTTTTAGGCAAGTACCTTGTTTTACCGCAGGACGTTTATGCATACTGGAGTGTGACACCAGCTCCAGAGCCTGAGCCAGAACCACCCCAGGACCATTATTGACAGTCAGTTTATCAGTGGAATTCGGAGGAGTTTGCCAACCAGTGGCACCCAGAGGACACCCCCCTTACACCGGAGAGGGCTACTTTTATTCATGGGCATAGACCAACTTAGGCCAAAAGCCTAAGCTTGGGGGAGTACGTGTTTCTCACCGACATTACATCCATGTTCACACACTCATGCTAGTTGTCGGTGCTCATACTTTTTCATTGTATCATCCATGATAGTTTATTTCCTTTTTAGCTTTCTTCTTGTGTACCTTAATAAACCTTAAGAAAAAACCAAAAAAATTTGGTTGTAGCTTTTAGCTAGTTTACTTTCCATGTCTGTAGTAGTAGTAGCAATTAAAAAGAAAGCCCAAAAATATTTCTCGTTCTTCTTTTGCTTGTTGGGAGCTTTCCCGTGTAAATAGTTTTGTTTCTTTTCTTTGGGGGTCGAGAGGAGAAGACCATAACGAAAATGTTGAGTGGCTCTTATATGCATTATTGTTGATCTAACAAAGAGCCCATATTACCTTGTCTTCTCTCTTGAATTGAATGCTTGCAGATTCCATCTTAGTCCAATGCACGTACACTATTATTATTATCCACACTATTCGGTCATGCAAGTGAAAGGCAATAATGATGATATATGATGAACTCATTGAGATGAGGAAAGCTGGTATGAACTTGACCTCTCTTGTTTTTGTAAATATGATCAGTCCATCGGTCCTGATTCAGCCTATTATGAAATAAACATGTTTGCAATGACAATTAGAGATTATAGTTGCTTATGCCATGCTTAATATGCTAGGGGTTTATAATGGTTTACCTTGCGTGCCAACATGCTATTAAAATGGTTGTGATGTGGTATGATAGGGTGGTATCCTCTTTTGAATTATTCGAGTGGCTTGACTTGGCACATGTTCACGCATGTAGTTGAAACAAAATCAACATAGCCTCTACGATATTTATGTTCATGGTGCATTATATCCTACTCATGCTTGCATTCGGTGTTGATTAATTTTAATGCATGTTCATGATTGTTGTCGCTCTCTAGCAGGTCGCTTCCTAGTCTTTTTCTAGCCTTCACTTGTACTAAGCGGGAATACTGCTTGTGCATCCAACTCCATGAACCCCAAAGTTATTCCATATGAGTCCACCATACCTACCTGTATACGGTATCTGCCTGCCGTTCCAAGTAAATTTGTATGTGCCAAAGTCTAAACATTCAAATAAACATTCTGTTTTGTATGCTCAAATAGCTCATGTATCAACGAGGGCTGTCTATATCTTCCATGCTAGGCAGGTTATTCTCAAGAGGAGTGGACTCCGCTCCTCACTCACGAGAAAATGGCTGGTCACTGGGATGCCCAGTCCCATGCTTTATGCAAATCAAATAAAAATAACTACAAACAAAACTCCCCAGGGACTCTTGTTAGTTGGAGGCACTCGTTGCTTCGAGCAAGCCATGGATTGATGCTTGTTGGTGGAGGGGGAGTATAAACTTTACCATTCTGCTTGGGAACCGCCTATAATGTGTGTAGCATGGAAGATATCGAGATCTCTCGGTTGTTATGTTGACAATGAAAGTATACCGCTCAAAATATTATTCATATCTATTTCAAAACCGAGCTCTGGCACCTCTACAAATCCCTGCTTCCCTCTGCGAAGGGCCTATCTATTTACTTTTATGTTGAGTCATCATCCTCTTATTAAAAAGCACCAGTTGGAGAGCACCGCTATCATTTGCATCCATTACTGTTAGTTTACATTGAGTATGACTTGACTGGATCTCTTTTACCAAGAATTACAATGTCTAGTCAGTCCTTGATCTTTAAAGGTGCTCTGCATTTATGTTTTGCCGTCTCAGAAACGGCTAGCGAGATACCATCTTGTTATATCATATTATGATTGTTTTGCGAAACTGTTGTAATACGAGATTTATTATTATTGCTCGCTAGTTGATTATGCCATTGATATGAGTAACCATGAGACCTAAATGTTATTGCGAATGTGGTTAGTTCATAATCTTGGCTGAAAACTTGAATGCTGGCTTTACATATTTACAACAACAAGAGCAAACAGAGTTTGTAAAAGTTTTTCTTTATCACTTTCAGTTTATCAACTGAATTTCTTCATGACAAGCAAATGTTTAAGCTTGGGGGAGTTGATACGTCTCGAACGTATCTACTTTTCCAAACACTTTTGCCCTTGCTTTGAACTCTAACTTGCATGATTTGAATGGAACTAACCCGGACTAACGTTGTTTTCAACAGAATTGCCATGGTGCTATTTTGTGTAGAAATAAAAGTTCTCGGAATAACCTGAAAATCAATGGAGATTATTTTTGGAATTAATAAAAAATAATGGCGAAAGAATCGAGGCCAGGGGCCCACACCCTACCCACGAGGGTGGGGGCACGCCTACCCCCCTGGTCGTGC
>NC_041384.1:480368798-480404628 GCF_002162155.2 Triticum dicoccoides | reverse complement strand
CTGACGTGGATCTTTTCGCCAGTATTTTTTATATATTCCAAAAATAATCTTTGTTGATTTTCAGGTCATTCCGAGAACTTTTATTTCTTCACAAAAATAACACCATGGCAATTCTGTTGAAAACAACGTTAGTCCGGGTTAGTTCCATTCGAATCATGCAAGTTAGAGTCCAAAACAAGGGCAAAAGTGTTTGGAAAAGTAGATACGACGGAGACGTATCAACTCCCCCAAGCTTAAACCTTTGCTTGTCGTCAAGTAATTCAGTTGATAAACTGAAAGTGATAAAGAAAAAACTTTTACAAACTCTGTTTGCTCTTGTTGTTGTAAATATGTAAAGCCAGCATTCAAGTTTTCAGCAAAGATTATGAACTAACCACATTCACAATGACATTTAGATCTCATGTTTACTCATATCAATGGCATAATCAACTAGCGAGCAATAATAATAAATCTCGTATGACAACACTTTCGCAAAACAATCATAATATGATATAACAAGATGGTATCTCGCTAGCCCTTTCTGACACCGCAAAACATAAATGCAGAGCACCTTTAAAGATCAAGGACAGACTAGACATTGTAATTCATGGTAAAAGAGATCTAGTCAAGTCATACTCAATGTAAACTAACAGTAATGGATGCAAATGACAGCGGTGCTCTCCAACTGGTGCTTTTTAATAAGAGGATGATGACTCAACATAAAAGTAAATAGATAGGCCCTTCGCAGAGGGAAGCAGGGATTTGTAGAGGTGCCAGAGCTCGGTTTTGAAATAGATATAAATAATATTTTGAGCGGTATACTTTCATTGTCCACATAACAACCAAGAGATCTCGATATCTTCCATGCTACACACATTGTAGGCGGTTCCCAAGCAGAATGGTAAAGTTTATACTCCCCCTCCACCAACAAGCATCAATCCATGGCTTGCTCGAAACAACGAGTGCCTCCAACTAACAAGAGTCCCGGGGGAGTTTTGTTTGCAGTTATTTTTATTTGATTTGCATAAAGCATGGGACTGGGCATCCCAGTGACCAGCCATTTTCTCGTGAGTGAGGAGCGGAGTCCACTCCTCTTGAGAATAACCTGCCTAGCATGGAAGATATAGACAACCCTAGTTGATACATGAGCTATTCGAGCATACAAAACAGAATGTTTATTTGAATGTTTAGACTTTGGCACATACAAATTTACTTGGAACGGCAGGCAGATACCATATATAGGTAGGTATGGTGGACTCATATGGAATAACTTTGGGGTTCATGGAGTTGGATGCATAAGCAGTATTCCCGCTTAGTACAAGTGAAGGGTAGAAAGAGAGTAGGAAGCGACCAACTAGAGAGCGACAACAGTCATGAACATGCATTAAAATTAATCAACACTGAATACAAGCATGAGTAGGATATAATTCACCATGAACATAAATATCGTGGAGGCTATGTTGATTTGTTTCAACTACATGCGTGAACATGTGTCAAGTCAAGCCACTCGAATCGTTCAAAGGAGGATACCACCCTATCATACCACATCACAACCATTTTAATAGCATGTTGGCACACAAGGTAAACCATTATAAGCTCCTAGCAAATTAAGCATGGAATAAGCAACTATAATCTCTAATTTTCATTGCAAACATGTTTCATTCACAATAGGCTGAATTAGGACCGATGGACTAATCATACATACAAAAACAAGAGAGGTTGAGTTCGTACAAGCTTTTCTCATCTCAATCAGTTCATCATATATCGTCGTTATTGCCTTTCACTTGCACGACCGAATGGTGTGGATAATGATAATAGTGCACGTGCATTGGACTAAGCTGGAATCTGCAAGCATTCAATTCAAGGGAGAAGACAAGGTAATATGGGCTCCTTGTTAGATCAACAATAATGCATATGAGAGCCACTCAACATTTTCATCATGGTTTTCTCCTCTCGACCCCCAAAGAGAAGGAAAGGAACAAAACTATTTACACGGGAAAGCTCGCAACAAGCAAAAGAAGAACGAGAAATCTTTTTGGGTTTTCTTTTTAATTATTACTACTACATGCATGAAAAGTAAACTAACTAAAAGCTACAACTAATCTTTTTGGTTTTTCTTAAGGTTTTTCAAACACACAAGAAGAAAGCTTAAAAAGAAAATAAACTAGCATGGATGATACAATGAAAAAGTATGAACACCGACAACTAGCATGAGTGTGTGAACATAAATGTAATGTCGGTGAGAAATACATACTCCCCCAAGATTAGGCTTTTGGCCTAAGTTGGTCTATGCCCATGGATCAAAACTGTAACTGGGGCCGTAGTGAGAAGGGTCCTTAGGTTGCCACTGGCTAGCGATCTCCTCCGGATTCCACTGATAAACAGACTGACGGTGAGGATCAGATGGTGGCTCCGGCTCTGCAGCTAACATATGGCCCCTGTACGCATGAATGGCCTTAGGCAAAATGAGGTGTGTGCCTAAAAATAAGTTAAACAAAGAGGGCACACGCAAGGTAATAATCTCACAATAATTTTACCAAATATTACTTTGTACTTAAGTATCTTATTCTTATCCTTAACAATAAACTCATGTGCTACCATACTCTTATAATGTAGAACGATAGGAGGCAACAACTTTTCCTCTTTCTCAAAATGCCTGATAGGTATGTTAAAGTGTGCAGCAAGGCGCGAGGCAAAGATACCTCCGAGGAAGGGGCCCTTTTACGGTTTAGATTTAACTGTTTAGCAACAATAGCGCCTAAGCCGAAAGTAGTATCACAAAACATAGCATGGCGCAAAATAACAATATCATGGGCACTAAGGTTTCCGCAGTTCCCACAACCAATTAAACATCTACTAGCAAATATTGCAAAGTAACGCAGAACATGAAAATGTATGCTAATGATTCTTGCATGGGAAACCTTTCTAGTTTCCCTTACAGCAATCATATCAATAAACCCTTCCACATCGTTACGATGCGGTTCCTCTATGCTACCCGCAAAGGGTATCAAACAGACCCGACATAAATCATAGAGTGACATCTCCTTATGCTCATCATATAAATAAAATTCCACCGAAAGTGGTGATCTCCTAGTACGGAAATGAAAATTTTGCACAAAGATATTGGTGAGTAAGAGATACTATTCGCGCTGGTCGTGGAGGAAGTCGGTGAGGCCAGCATTCTTAGCCAAATAATAAAAATCTTCATAAATCCCAGCTTCTCTCAAGAACTCATCACAAGGCCATTCACACGGCCGAACCTCTGCAGTACGAGGGAGATTATACTTGGGCTTCTTGTTCTCTTCACTTTGCTTATCCTTCGAGCTTCGGCTCGATGAGCCCCTCAAATATCTCTTCATCTTTTTCTGAATTTTTTTGAAATTATTAGTAACTTAAAATAAAAGTGAACCAAACTCAACCAGATTGATAGAAACCACTCCTACAAGTGCCTAGAGGCCATATCATGCATTAAAACTACTTTTGACCACATAAATTTGACATGCAAGCTCAAGAACAGGGTCACTAAGCAGCAAAATTTTGCAATAAATAAATCACTAGAACAAAAACTAATTGGACCATTGGAGGAGTCACATACCAAAGAACAATCCCCCAAAGCAGTTTTGTGAATGGAGCTTTGAGCAAGGAGATCGAAAATGGCAGCAAGATAAGCAAGAACTCGGGTTTGAGCTGGTGGATGCTTTTTCCTGGAGCAAGACGAAGTGTGTGGGTGCAAGAATAAGTTGAGGGGACCCATGTGGGGTCCACGAGGCAGGGGGCGCGCCCAGGGGGTGGGCGCGCCCTCCACCCTCGTGGGCACGTGGCTGCTCCCCCTGCTGTGTTCTTAGTGCCTAAAATCCTCAAATATTCTAGAAAAAATCATATTTCATTTTCAGGGCATTTGGAGAACTTATATTTTTGGAGTATTTTTTATTGCAAGGATAATTCAGAAAACAGACAGAAAATACTATTTTTCCTTTATTTAATATAAATAACAGAAAGTAAAAAAGGGTACAAAAGGTTGTGCTTTCTAACTTCATCCATGATAACCCACAAGTATAGGGGATCGCAACAGTTTTCAATAAGTAAGAGTGTCGAACCCAATGAGGAGCTAAAGGTAGAACAAATATTCCCTCAAGTTCTATCGACCACCGATACAACTCTACGCACGCTTGACGTTCGCTTTACCTAGAACAAGTATGAAACTAGAAGCACTTTGTAGGTGTTGTTGGATAGGTTTGCAAGATAATAAAGATTACGTAAATAAAAAGTAGGGGCTGTTTACGTAAAGACACAACTAAATTAGTTTTAGCAGAGAGCTTGTTGTCAAGAGAAAGTTATTTGTCCCTAGGCAATCGATAACCAGACCGGTAATCATTATTGCAATTTTATATGAGGGAGAGGCATAAGCTAACATACTTTCTCTACTTGGACCATATGCACTTATGATTGGAACTCTAGCAAGCATCCGCAACCACTAAAGATCATTAAGGTAAAACCCAACCATAGCATTAAATCATCAAGTCCTCTTTATCCCATACGCAACAACCCCCTTACTCGGGTTTGTGTTTCAGTCACTCACGCAACACACTATAAGCGAATCATGAACGTATTGTAACACCCTACAGCGGGGATCCCTCACGCTTGCGTGACACGGAGAGCACCATAGGACAGCACCAATAATAAAACATGCAACTCAAACCAATCTTGATCATCAAATAGCCCATAGGACAAAATGGATCTACTCAAACATCATAGGATAGCCATACATCATAGGGAAATAATATATAGTGTTGAGCACCATGTTTAAGTAGAGATTACAGCGGGTAAGAGATAGGTTACACCGCTGCATAGAGGGGGGAAGAGTTTGTGATGATGGCGGTGAAGTTGTTGGTGAAGATTGCGGTGATGATGATGGCCAAAGCGGCGTTCCGGCACCACCGGAAGAGAAGGGGAGAGGGGGGCCCTTTGTCTTCTTCTTCCTTGACCTCCTCCCTAGATGGGAGAAGGGTTTCCCCTCTGGTCCTTGGCCTCCATGGCGTGGGAGGGGCGAGAGCCCCTCCAAGATTGGATATGTCTCTCTGTCTCTCTCTGTTTCTGCGTTCTCAGATTCTACCCTTTCACCGTTTCTTATATTCCCGGAGATCTGTAACTCTGATTGGGCTGAATTTTGGACACGATCTCTATCTGAATATTAGCTTTCTTGTGGCGAAAGAAGGGCATCAACCTCCTTACGGGGTGGCCACGAGGGTCAGGGGCGCGCCCCCCTCCCTCGTGGGCCCCTCGAGCATCGTCTCGCGTGGATTTTTCTTCCCAAAAATCATATATATTCCAAAAAAAATATTCGTCAGTTTTTATTCCGTTTGGGCTTCATTTGATATGGATATTCTGCGAAACAAAAACATGCAACAAATAGGAACTGGCACTGGGCACTGGATCAATATGTTAGTCCCAAAAATAGTATAAAAAGTTGCCAAAAGTATATGAAAGTTGTAGAATATTGGCATGGAACAATAAAAAATTATAGATATGACGGAGACATATCAGCATCCCCAAGCTTAATTCCTGCTCGTCCTCGAGTAGGTAAATGATTAAAAAGATAATTTTTGATGTGGAATGCTACCTAGCATAATCTTGATCACATATCTAATCATGGCATGAATATTAAGACACGAGTGATTCAAAGCAATAGTCTATCATTTGACATAAAAACAATAATACTTCAAGCCTACTAATAAACCAATCATGTCTTTTCAAAATAACATGGCCAAAGATAGTTATCCCTACAAAATCATATAGTCTGGCTATGCTCCATCTTCACCACACAGAATATTCACATCATGCACAACCCCGATGACAAGCCAAGCAATTGTTTCATACTTTTGACATACTCAAACCTTTTCAACTTTCACGCAATACATAAGCGTGAGCCATGGACATAGCACTATAGGTGGAATAGAATGCTGGTTGTGGAGAAGACAAAAAGGAGAAGATAGTCTCACATCAACTAGGCATATCAACGGGCTATGGAGATGCCCATCAATAGATATCAATGTGAGTGAGTAGGGATTGCCATGCAATGGATGCACTAGAGCTATAAGTGTATGAAAGCTCAAACTGAAAACTAAGTGGGTGTGCATCCAACTTGCTTGCTCATGAAGACCCCGAGCGTTTGAGGAAGCCCATCATCGAAATATACAAGCCAAGTTCTATAATGAAAATTCCCACTAGTATATGAAAGTGATAACTCGAGAGACTCTCTATATGAAGAACATGGTGCTACTCTGAAGCACAAGTGTGGTAAAATGATAGTAACATTGCCCCTTCTCTCTTTTTCTCTCGTTCTTTTTATTTTCTTTTATTTTCTATTTTTTTATTTGTTTGGTGGGCTTCTTTGGCCTCTTTTTTTTGGGCTTCTTTGGCCTCTTTTATTTTTTTGTAAAGTCTGGAGTCTCATCCCGACTTGTGGGGGAATCATAGTCTCCATCATCCTTTCCTCACTGGGGCAATGCTCTCATAATGATGATCATCACTCTTTTATTTACTTACAACTCAATATTACAACTCGATATATAGAACAAAGATATGACTCTATATGAATGGCTCCGGCGGTGTACCGGGATGTGCAATGATCTAGCGTAGCAATGACATCAAAAAATGGACAAGCCATGGAAACATCATGCTAGCTATCTTACGATCATGCAAAGCAATATGACAATGAATGCTCAAGTCATGTATATGATGATGATGGAAGTTGCATGGCAATATATCTCGGAATGGCTATGGAAATGCCATGATAGGTAGGTATGGTGGCTGTTTTGAGGAAGGTATATGGTGGGTTTATGGTACCGGCGAAAGTTGTGCGGTACTAGAGAGGCTAGCAATGGTGGAAGGGTGAGAGTGAGTATAATCCATGGACTCAACATTAGTCATAAATAACTCACATACTTATTGCAAAAATCTATTAGTTATCGAAACAAAGTACTACGTGCATGCTTCTAGGGGGATAGATTGGTAGGAAAAGACCATCGCTCGTCCCCGACCACCACTCATAAGGAAGACAATCAATAAATAAATCATGCTCCGACTTCATCACATAACGGTTCACCATACGTGCATGCTACGGGAATCACAAACCTCAGCCCAAGTATTTCTACAATCCACAACTACCCACTAGCATGACTCTAATATCACCATCTTTATATCGCAAAACTATTGCAAGGAATCAAACATATCATATTTAGCAATCTACAAGTTTATGTAGGATTTTATGACTAACCATGTGAATGACCAGTTCCTGTCATCTCTCTAAATAGATATAAGTGAAGCAAGAGAGTTTAATTCTTTCTAAAAAATATATGCCCATGCTCTAACAATTATAAGTGAAGCAAAATAGCATTCTACAAATGGCGGTTTTCTATGTAAAGAGAAACAGGCAATCCAAACTTTAAATGATATAAGTGAAGCACATGAAGCATTCTATAAAGCCATACTCAAAAGATACAAGTGAAGTGAAAAGAGAATTCTATAAATCAACCAAGGACTATCTCATACCAGCATGGTGCATAAAAGGAAAATGAAAACTAAATGCAAAGGACGCTCCAAGGTTGCACATATCACATGAACGAAACGAATCCGAAAACATACCGATACTTGTTGAAGAAAGAGGGGATGCCTTTTGGGGCATCCCCAAGCTTAGACGCTTGAGTATCCTTGAATATTTACTTGGTGTGCCTCGGGCATCCCCAAGCTTGATCTCTTGCCTCTCTTCCTTCTTCTCACATCGAGACCTTCTCAATCATCGAACACTTCATCCACACAAAACTTCAACAGAAAACTCGGTAAGATCCGTTAGTATAATAAAGCAAATCACTAGTCTAAGTATGGTTGCAAACCAATTAATATTTTGTTTTTTAATTGTGTCAACTGTAGTATAACTTTTTCATGGCTTAATCCACTGATATAAATCGTTAGTTTCATCAAAACAAGCAAACTATGCATCAAAAACAGAATCTGTCTAAAACAGAACAGTCTGTAACAATCTGAACATTAACCATACTTCTGATATTTGAAAAATTCTACCAAAATTAGGAAAAATAAAAAAATTGTATATAAAGACAGTGCAAAAAGAATCAGAACCATTTGACGTTCCAGCTAAAAATGTAAAATCGCGTACTACAGCCAAAGTTTCTGTCCTGCACCGTACAAACCATCAAGCAAATGTAAACATCCTAAAGGCAAACCCTGGCACATTATTTTTATAATACAATGGAATTGTACAAGGGGATAATTATTTTTGTTTAAAAGTTTCTGTAATCAAGATTCACAAAGTTTTTGTGAGCATGAACAAAGTTCAAGGCTAGCTCCCACTTCAACAATGCTTGTCTCTCTCACTTTCACTTTCCTTTTTGAAAAAAGTTTTGGGTTCCCCTCTTTATTTTTGTTGTTTATAAACTATATGAAAGCACTCAACAGAAATAAATGACTCTCTAAAACTTCCGGGTTGTCTCCCTGGCAGCGCTTTCTTTAATGCCATTAAGCTAGGCATATAGTGCTCAAGTAGTGAATCCACCCGGATCCCAAGGTATATCAAAGCCAATTTTAATTAACAATGATTTAGAATTTAGTAGTGAGCACAAAGCAACATATATCAAGCAATGACGAAGTCTAACTCTCTTCCTATGCATCGGCATGTCATAAAAGAACAATTCATGCACACCTAGTAAACGCCAATGCATAGTATAAAAGTTTCTTGCAATTCTATCGTATTGGAAACATAGAGAGGTGGAGATATAGTTCCTCTCTCATAGTAATTGAAAGAAGGAGCAGCAAGCACATGCATATTATATTCATCAAAATCATCATGTGTAATAGTAAGACGCAACCCATCAATATAATCCTTAATAAGTGCAAACTTCTCCAATATAGTGTAGTCAGGAGAATTCAAAAAGATAATAGGACTGTCATGCGTGGATGCAATAGCAAAAATTTCATGTTTAACATAAGGAACTATAGAAAGTTCATCTCCATAAGCATAATTCATATTGGCATCTTGGCCACAAGCATAGCAAGCATCATCACAAAGGGATATTTCAAAAGAATCAATGGGATCATAGCAATTATCATAGCATTCATCCTTCGGTAAGAATGAAGGGAAATTAAACAATGTATGATTTGAAGAGTTACTCTCATTAGAAGGTGGGCATGGGTGATCAATCCGCTCTTCCTCCTTTTGTTCTTCGCTCTCCTCCTCATCTTTTTTCATCCAATGAGCTCACAATTTCATCAACTTCTTCTTCCATAGATTCCTGCAAAATATTAGTCTCTTCTTGGACAGCGGAGACTTTCTCAATAAGTGCATTAATATCGGAATTGTATTCATAATTCTCATAGCAATATTTAAGGATAGCTAAATTTTCAGGTCTATAAACCGAATCATCAAAATCTTCAAACTCTTTAAACATAGATTCAATTTCATAAGCACCAATAAAAGCAACAAACTCTTCTATTTGTTCCACATCATAGTAATCATATATACCATTAGCATAAGAAGCTCGGGATTTATTATCATTAAATTCGCATAAAAAGGGAAGGTGTGGAGCCTTCATCCTAGAGCAACAAGCATAGTTGCCTAGCATACCACTTCAATATATGAATTTGATCCCATAATAGTTTCCATTTCTGTGTCAAGCGGTAATCCCTAAAGTATTCACGTTGATCCAATGTTACTCCCATTACATAATTGAATGGGGTTTTCTCAGGATTATTAAAGTAGTACATAATATCTTTCACATAACCAGCATCGAGGGTTTTAGGAGGTTCCCCATCTCCATGAGCAGAAAGTACACCTAATTTTTTGGTATTTCGTGTTCCATACCCATAACTAAAGATAAAGAACAACTAAGAACAGCAAATAAAAATTACTTAATGATAAAGCAAACAAGCACACACGAGAATATTCACCCCACGCTATTGCTCCCCGGCAACGGCGCCAGAAAAAGATCTTGATAACCGACAAGTATAGGGGATCGCAACAGTTTTCGATAAGTAAGAGTGTCGAACCCAACGAGGAGCTAAAGGTAGAACAAATATTCCCTCAAGTTCTATCGACCACCGATACAACTGTATGCACGCTTGACATTCGCTTTACCTAGAACAAGTATGAAACTAGAAGCACTTTGTAGGTGTTGTTGGATAGGTTTGCAAGATAATAAAGATTACGTAAATAAAAAGTAGGGGTTGTTTAGGTAAAGACACAACTAAATTAGTTTTAGTAGAGAGCTTGTTGTCAAGAGAAAGTTATTTGTCCCTAGGCAATCGATAACTAGACCGGTAATCATTATTGCAATTTTGTATGAGGGAGAGGCATAAGCTAACATACTTTCTCTACTTGGATCATATGCACTTATGATTGGAACTCTAGCAAGCATCCGCAACTACTAAAGATCATTAAGGTAAAACCCAACCATAGCATTAAAGCATGAAGTCATCTTTATCCCATACGCAACAACCCCCTGACTCGGGTTTGTGTTTCGGTCACTCACGCAACCCACTATAAGCGAATCATGAACGTATTGCAACACCCTACAGCGGGGATCCCTCACGCTTGCGTGACACGGAGAGCACCATAGGACAGCACCAATAATAAAACATGCAACTCAAACCAATCTTGATCATCAAATAGCCCATAGGACAAAACAGATCTACTCAAACATCATAGGATAGCCATACATCATTGGGAAATAATATATAGTATTGAGCACCATGTTTAAGTAGAGATTACAGCGGGTAAGAGAGAGGTTACACCGCTGCATAGAGGGGGGGAAGAGTTGGTGATGATGGCAGTCAAGTTGTTGGTGAAGATTGTGGTGATGATGATGGCCACAGCGGCGTTCCGGCGCCACCGGAAGAGAAGGGGAGAGGGGCCCCCTTCCTCTTCTTCTTACTTGAACTCCTCCCTAGATGGGAGAAGGGTTTCCCCTCTGGTCCTTGGCCTCCATGGCATGGGAGGGGCGAGAGCCCCTCCAAGATTGGATATGTCTCTCTGTCTCTCTCTGTTTCTGCGTTCTCAGATTCTACCCTTTCACCGTTTCTTATATTCCCGGAGATCCGTAACTCCGATTGGGCTGAATTTTGGACACGATCTCTATCCGGATATTAGCTTTCTTGCGGCGAAAGAAGGGCATCAACCGCCTTACGGGGTGGCCACAAGGGTCAGGGGCGCGCCCCCTGCCTTGTGGGCCCCTCGAGCATCGTCTCGCATGGATTTTTCTTCCCAAAAATCATATATATTCCAAAAAAACTCTCCCTCAGTTTTTATTCCTTTTGGACTCCGTTTGATATGGATATTATGCGAAACAAAAAACATGCAACAAACAGGAACTGGCACTGGATCAATATGTTAGTCCCAAAAATAGTATAAAAAGTTGCCAAAAGTATATGAAAGTTATAGAATATTGGCATGGAACAATAAAAAATATAGATACGACGGAGACGTATCAATCCATCTCATGCTCATCAACAGGAATCCACTAACAAGGTTGATGAAGTCTTGTTAACAAACTCTTTTCGAATAACATGAAACCGGAGAATTTTCGAATAATAGTAGGTTACCTCAACGGGGATATGCATGTCCCGAAAAATAAGACTATCATATTTCTTCTTGACAGTAGGAAGAGGAAATTCAAAACATCCAATAATAATCATTGAAAATTTTCCAATAGAATTGATACTATGGACTTGAGGTTGTTTCCTCGGAAAGTGTACCATATGCTCATTACCATTAACATGAAAAGTGGCATTGCCTTTGTTGCAATCAATAACAGCCCCTACAGTATTCAAAAAGGGTCTACCAAGAATAATAGACATACTATCGTCCTCGGGAATATCAAGAATAAAAAAGTCTGTTAAAATAGCAACGTTTGCAACCACAACAGGCACATCCGCACAAATACCGACAGGTATAGCAGTTGATTTATCAGCCATTTGCAAAGATATTTCAGTAGGTGTCAACTTATTCAAATGAAGTCTACGATATAAAGAGAGAGTCATAACACTAACACCGGCTTCAAGATCACATAAAGCAGTTTTAACATAGTTTCTTTTAATGGAGCATCGTATAGTTGGTACCCCTGGATCTCCAAGTTTCCTTGGTATTCCACCCTTAAAATTATAATTAGCAAGCATGGTGGAAATTTCAGTTTCCGGTATGTTTCTTTTATTAGTAACAATATCCTTCATGTATTTAGCATAAGGGTTCATTTTAAGCATATCAGTCAAACGCATACACAAAAAGATAGGTCTAATCATTTCAGCAAAGCGCTCAAAATCCTCATCATCCTTTTTCTTGGATGGTTTAGGAGGAAAAGGCATGGGTTTCTGAACCCATAGTTCTCTTTCCTTACCGTGCTTCCTAGCAATAAAGTCTCTCTTATCATAACGTTGATTCTTTGATTGTGGGTTATCAAGATCAACAACAGGTTCAATTTCTACATCGTTATCATTGCTAGGTTAAGCATCAACATGAACATCATCATTAACATTATCACTAGGTTCATGTTCCTTACTAGGTTGTGTTTCAGCATCAGAAATAGAAATATCATTGGGATTCTCAGGTGTGTCAACAACAGGTTCACTAGAAGCATGCAAAGTCCTATCATTTTTCTTTTTCTTCCTCTTAGAAGAACTAGGTGCATCAACATTAGTTCTCTGAGAATCTTGCTCAATTCTCTTGGGTTGGACCTCAGGATACAAAGGTTCCTGAGTCATTTTACCCCCTCTAGTCAGAACTCTAACAACATTATCGTTCTTTGATGTCTACTACACAACCTTCTTCTTGTAGACATTGTTGGGCCTCCAAGTACAGAGGTTTGTAGGACAGTAGAAAATTTCCCTCAAGTGGATTACCTAGGTTTATCAATCTGTGGGAGGCGTAGGATGAAGATGGTCTCTCTCAAGCAACCCAGGAACCAAATAACAAAGAGTCTCTTGTGTCCCCAACACACCCAATACAATGGTAAATTGTATAGGTGCACTAGTTCGGCGAAGAGATGGTGATACAAGTGCAATATGGATAGTAGATAAATGTTTTTGTAATATTTAAATATAAAAACAGCAAGGTAACTAATGATAAAAGTGAGCGTAAACGGTATTGCAATGAGTTGAAACAAGCCCTAGGGTTCATACTTTCACTAGTGCAAGTTCTCTCAACAATCATAACATAATGGGATCATATAACTATCCCTCAACATGCAATAAAGAGTCACTCCAAAGTCACTAATAGCGGGGAACATACGAAGAGATTATGGTAGGGTACGAAACCACCTCAAAGTTATTCTTTCTCATCGATCTATTCAAGAGTCCGTAGTAAAATAACTTGAAGCTATTCTTTCCGTTCAATCTATCATAGAGTTCATACTAGAATAACACCTTAAGACACAAATCAACCAAAACCCTAATGTAACCTAGATACTCCAATGTCACCTCAAGTACCGTGGGTATGATTATATGATATGCATCACACAATCTCAGATTCATCTATTCAACCAACACAAAGAACTTTAAAGAGTGCCCCAAAGTTTCTATCGGAGAGTCAAGATGAAAACGTGTACCAACCCCTATGCATAAGTTCACGAGGTCAGGGAACTCGCAAGTTGATCACCAAAACATACATCAAGTGGATCACGTGATATCCCATTGTCACCACAGATAAGCACATGCAAGACATACATCAAGTGTTCTAAAATCCTTAAAGACTCAATCTGATAAGATAACTTCAAAGGGAAAACTCAATCCATCACAAGAGAGTAGAGGGGGAGAAACATCATAAGATCCAAATATAATAGAAAAGCTTGTGGGACATCAAGATCGTGCCGACTCAAGAACACGAGAGAGAGAGAGAGAGAGAGAGATCAAACACATAGCTACTAATACATACCCTCAGCCCCGAGGGTGAACTACTCCCTCCTCGTCATGGAGAGCGTCGAGATGATGTAGATAGCCACCGGAGAGGGATTCCCCCTTCCGCCAGGGTGCCGGAACGGGTCTAGATTGGTTTTTGGTGTCTACGGAGGCTTCTGGCGGCGGAACTCCTGATCTATTATGTTCCTCCATGTTTCTAGGGTATATTGATATATATATAGGTGAAAGCAGTCGGTTAGGGGAGCAACGAGGGGCCCACGAGGGTGGAGGGAGCGCCCAGGGGGGTGGGCGCGCCCCCCTGCCTCGTGGCCTCCTCGATTGTTTCTTGACGTCCACTCCAAGTCTCCTGGATCACGTTTGTTCCAAAAATAACGCTCCCGAAGGCTTCATTCCATTGGACTCCGTTTGATATTCCTTTTCGGCGAAACTCTAAAATAGGCAAAAACAACAATTTGGGCTGGGCCTCAGGTTAACAGGTTAGTCCCAAAAATAATATAAAAGTGTAAAAATAAGCCCATTAACATGCAAAATAGATAATATAATAGCATGGAACAATCAAAAATTATAGATACGTTGGAGACGTATCAAGCATCCCCAAGCTTAATTCCTGCTCGTCCTCGAGTAGGTAAATGATAAAAACAGAATTTTTGATGTGGAATGCTTCCTAACATATTTCTCAATATAATTTTTCTTTATTGTGGCATGAATGTTCAAATCCGAAAGATTCAAGATAAAAGTTTGATATTGACATAGAAATAATAATACTTCAAGTATACTAACTAAGCAATCATGTCTGCTCAAAATAACATGGCCAAAGAAAGTTATCCCTACAAAATCATATAGTCTGGCTATGCTCTATCTTCATCACACAAAATATTAAATCATACACAACCTCGATGACAAGCCAAGCAATTGATTCATACTTTTGATGTTCTCAAACTTTTTCAATCTTCACGCAATATATGAGCGTGAGCCATGGATATAGCACTATGGTGGAATAGAATGGTGGTTGTGGAGAAGACAAAAAAGGAGAAGATAGTCTCACATCAACTAGGCCTATCAACGGGCTATGGAGATGCCCATTAATAGATATCAATGTGAGTGAGTAGGGATTGACATG
The DNA here is from genome assembly GCF_002162155.2 of Triticum dicoccoides. Classification (NCBI taxonomy): domain Eukaryota; kingdom Viridiplantae; phylum Streptophyta; class Magnoliopsida; order Poales; family Poaceae; genus Triticum; species Triticum dicoccoides. The sequence continues at coordinate 480,389,612 of NC_041384.1, read as the reverse complement.
CAACGGATGCACTAGAGCTATAAGTGTATGAAAGCTCAACAAAAGAAACTAAGTGGGTGTGCATCCAACTTGCTTGCTCACGAAGACCTAGGGCAATTTGAGGAAGCACATCATTGGAATGATAAGCGGTTTCCAGCAAGGTATTCTCTGCAAGTACTGAAATAAGTGGTAACAGATAGTTTTGTGATAGGATAATTTGTAACGAGCAACAAGTAAAAAAGTAAATAAAGTGCAGCAAGGTGGACCAATCCTTTTTGTAGTAAAGGACAAGCCTGGAGAAACTCTTATATAGAGAAAAGTGCTCCCGAGGACAAATGGGAATATCGTCAAGCTAGTTTTCATCACGCTCATATGATTCGCGTTCGGTACTTTGATAATTTGGTATGTGGGTGGACCGGTGCTTGGGTGCTATTCTTACTTGAACAAGCATCCCACTTATGATTAACCTCTATTGCAAGCATCCACAACTACAAAAAAAGTATTGAGGTAAACCTAACCATAGCATGAAACATATGGATCCAAATCAGCCCCTTACGAAGCAACGCATAAACTAGGGTTTAAGCTTCTGTCACTCTAGCAACCCATCATATACTTATTACTTCCCAATGCCTTCCTCTAGGCCCAAATAATGGTGAAGTGTTATGTAGTCGACGTTAACATAACACCACTAGAGGTTAGACAACATACATCTCATCAAAATATCGAACGAATACCAAATTCACATGACTACTAATAGCAAGACTTCTCCCATGTCCTCAGGAACAAACGTAACTGCTACCTCTTGAGCACTATGTTGGTTTTCCCCGAAGAGGAAGGGATGATGCAGCAAAGTAGCATAAGTATTTCCCTCAGTTTTTGAGAACCAAGGTATCAATCCAGTAGGAGGCTACGCGCGAGTCCCTCGTACCTACACAAAACAAATAAATCCTCGCAACCAACGCAAATAGGGGTTGTCAGTCCCTATAAGGCCACTTACGAGAGTGAGATCTGATAGATATGATAAGATAATAATTTTGGTATTTTTATGATAAAGATGCAAAGTAAAATAAAGTCAAAGTAAATAGCAAAGGAAATAACTAAGTAGTAGGAGATTAATATGATGAAGATAGACCCGGGGGCCATAGGTTTCACTAGTGGCTTCTCTCGAGAGCATAAGTATTCTACGGTGGGTGAACAAATTACTGTTGAGCAATTGACAGAATTGAGCATAGTTATGAGAATATCTAGGTATGATCATGTATATAGGCATCACGTCCGAGATAAGTAGACCGACTCCTGTCTACATCTACTACTATTACTCCACTCATCGACCACTATCCAACATGCATCTAGAGTATTAAGTTAAAAACAGAGTAACGCCTTAAGCAAGATGACATGATGTAGAGGGATAGACTCATGCAATATGAAGAAAACCCCATCTTGTTATCCTCAATGGCAACAATACAATACGTGCCTTGCTGTCCCTAATGTCACCAGGAAAGGACACCGCAAGATTGAACCCAAAGCTAAGCACTTCTCCCATTGCAAGAAAGATCAATCTAGTAGGCCAAACCAAACTGATAATTCAAAGAGACTTGCAAAGATAACCAATCATACATAAAAGAATTCAGAGAAGATTCAAATATTGTTCATAGATAAACTTGATCATAAACCCACAATTCATCGGTCTCAACAAACACACCGCAAAAAGAAGATTACATCGAATAGTTCTCCACAAGAGAGGGGGAGAACATTGTATTGAGATCCAAAAAGAGAGAAGAAGCCATCAAGCTACTAACTATGGACCCGTAGGTCTGAAGTAAACTACTCACACTTCATCGGAAGGGCTATGGTATTGATGTAGAAGCCCTTCGTGATCGATGCCCCTTCCGGCGGAGCTCCGAAATAGGCCCCAAGATGGGATCTCGTGGATACAGAACGTTGTGGCGGTGGAATTAGGTTTTTGGCTCCGTATCTGATCGTTTGGGGGTACGTAGGTATATATAGGACGAAGGAATACATCGGTGGAGCAATAGGGGGCCCACGAGGGTGGAGGGTGCGCCTAGGCTAGGCAGGCGCGCCCCCTACCTCGTGGCCTCCTCTTTTCTTTCTTGACGTAGGGTCCAAGTCTCCCGGATCATAATCTTCCTGAAAATCATGTTCCCGAAGGTTTCATTCTGTTTGGACTCCGTTTGATATTCCTTTTCTTCGAAACCCTAAAACAGGCAAAAAACAGCAATTCTGGGCTGGGCCTCTGGTTAATAGGTTAGTCCCAAAAATAATATAAAACTGGATAATAAAGCCCAATAATGTCCAAAACAGTAGATAATATAGCATGGAGCAATCAAAAATTATAGACACGTTGGAGACGTATCAAGCATCCCCAAGCTTAATTCCTGCTCGTCCTCGAGTAGGTAAATGATAAAAACAGAATTTTTGATGCGGAGTGCTACTTGGCATAATTTTAATGTAATTCTTCTTAATTGTGGTATGAATATTCAGTTCCGAAAGATTCAAGACAAAAGTTCATATTGACATAAAAATAATAATACTTCAAGCATACTAACAAAGCAATTATGTCTTCTCGAAGTAACATGGCTAAAGAAAGTTATCCCTACAAAATCATATAGTCTAGCTATGCTCCATCTTCACCACACAAAGTATTTAAATCATGCACAACCCCGATGACAAGCCAAGAAATTGTTTCATACTTTTGACATTCTCAAAACTTTTTCAATCTTCACGCAATACATGAGCGTGAGCCATGGATATAGCACTATAGGTCGAATAGAGTGGTGGTTGTGGAGAAGACAAAAAGGGAGAATATAGTCTCACATCAACTAGGCGTATCAACGGGCTATGGAGATGCCCATCAATAGATATCAATGTGAGTGAGTAGGGATTACCATGCAACGGATGCACTAGAGCTATAGGTATATGAAAGCTCAACAAAAGAAACTAAGTGGGTGTGCATCCAACTTGCTTGCTCATGAAGACCTAGGGCATTTTGAGGAAGCCCATCATTGCAATATACAAGCCAAGTTCTATAATGAAAAATTCCCAGTAGAATATGAAAGTGACAACATAGGAGACTCTCTATCATGAAGATCATGGTGCTACTTTGAAGCACAAGTGTGGTAAAAGGATAGTAGCATTGTCCCTTCTCTTTTTCTCTCATTTTTTATTTGGGCCTTTTCTCTTTTTTTATGGCCTCTTTTTTTCGTCCGGAGTCTCATCCCGACTTGTGGGGGAATCATAGTCTCCATCATCCTTTCCTCACTAGGACAATGCTCTAATAATGATGATCATCACACGTTTATTTTCTTACAACTCAAAAATTACAACTCGATACTTAGAACAAGATATGACTCTATATGAATGCCTCCGGAGGTGTACCGGGATATGCAATGACTCATGAGTGACAAGTATGAAAGAATTATGAACAGTGGCTTTGCCACAAATACGATGTCAACTACATGATCATGCTAAGCAATATGACAATGATGGAGTGTGTCATAATAAACGGAAAGGTGGAAATTTGCATGGCAATATATCTCAGAATGGCTATAGAAATGCCATGATAGGTAGGTATGGTGGCTGTTTTGAGGAAGGTATATGGTGGGTGTATGATACCGGCGAAAGGTGTGCGGTATTAGAGAGGCTAGCAACGGTGGAAGGGTGAGAGTGCGTATGATCCATGGACTCAACATTAGTCATCAAGAACTCATATACTTCTTGCGAAAATTTACAAGTTATCAAAGCAAAGTATTACGCGCATGCTCCTAGGGGGTAGATTGGTAGGAAAAGACCATCGCTCATCCCCGACCGCCGCTCATAAGGAAGACAATCAAGAAATAAATCATGCTACGGCTTCATCACATAACGGTTCACCATACGTGCATGCTATGGGAATAACAAGCTTCAACACAAGTGTTTATCAACTTCACAACTACTCAACTAGCATGACTTTAATGTCACCATCTCCATATCTCAAAACAATTATCAAGTATCAAACTTAACATAGTATTCAACACACTCATAAGAGAATTTATTATTCTTGAATACCTAGCATATTAGGATTTTAAGAAAATTACCATGCTATTAAGACTCTCAAAATAATCTAAGTGAAGCATGAGAGATCAATAGTTTCTATAAAACAAATCCACCACCGTGCTCTAAAAGATATAAGTGAAGTACTAGAGCAAAACTATATAACTCAAAAGATATAAGCGAAGCACATAGAGTATTCTAACAAATTCCAAATCATGTATGGCTCTCTCAAAAGGTGTGTATAGCAAGGATGATTGTGGTAAACTAAAAAGCAAAGACTCAAATCATACAAGACGCTCCAAGCAAAACACATATTATGTGGCGAATAAAAATATAGCTCCAAGTAAAGTTACCGATAGAAGTAGACGAAAGAGGGGATGCCTTCCGGGGCATCCCCAAGCTTTGGCTTTTAGGTGTCCTTATATTATCTTGGGGGTGCCATGGGCATCCCCAAGCTTAGGCTCTTGCCACTTCTTGTTCCATAATCCATCAAATCTTTACCCAAAACTTGAAAACTTCACAACACAAAACTTAAAGTAGAAAATCGCGTGAGCTCCGTTAGCGAAATAAAATAAAAGACCACTTCAAGGTACTGTAATGAACTCATTATTTATTTATATTGGTGTTAAACCTACTGTATCCCAACTTCTCTATGGTTTATAAACTATTTTACTAGCCATAGATTCATCAAAATAAGCAAAGAACACAAGAAAAACAGAATCTGTCAAAAACAGAACAGTCTGTAGTAATCTGTAGCTAGCGCAAGATCTGGAACCCCAAAAATTCTAGAATAAATTGCTGAACGTGAGGAATTTATCTATTAATCATCTGCAAAAATAATTAACTAAATATCACTTTCCAAATAAAAATGACAGCAGTTCTCGTGAGCACTAAAGTTTCTGTTTTTTACAGCAAGTTCAACAAGACTTTCCCCAAGTCTTCCCAACGATTCTACTTGGCACAAACACTAATTAAACACAAAAAACACAAAAAACAGAGGCTAGATAAATTATTTATTACTAAACAGGAGCAAAAGGCAAGGAATAAAAATAAAATTGGGTTGCCTCCCAACAAGCGCTATCGTTTAACGCCCCTAGCTAGGCATAACAAGCAAGAATAGATCTAGGTATTGCCATCTTTGGTAGGCAATCCATAAGTGGCTCTCATAATAGATTCATGAGGTAATTTAATTTTATTTCTAGGAAAGTGTTCCATGCCTTTCCTTAATGGAAATTGAAATCTAATATTTCATTCCTTCATATCAATAATTGCAGCAATCGTTCTAAGGAAAGGTTTACCAAGAATAATAGGACATGAAGGATTGCAATCTATGTCAAGAACAATAAAATCTACGGGCACATAATTCCTATTTGCAACAATAATAACAACATTAATTCTTCCCATAGGTTTCTTAATAGTGGAATCCGCAAGGTGCAAGTTTAGAGAGCAATCATCAAAATCACGGAAACCTAACAAATCACACAAAGTCTTTGGAATCGTGGAAACATTAGCGCCCAAATCACATAAATCATAGCATGCATGATCTTTAATTTTAATTTTAATAGTTGGTTCTCACTCATCATAAAGTTTTCTAGGGATAGAAACTTCCAATTCAAGTTTTTCTTCATAAGATTGCATCAAGGCATCAACGATATGTTTAGTAAACACTTTATTTTGACTATAAGCATGACGAGAATTTAGCACGGATTGCAACAAGGAAATACAATCAATCAAAGAGCAATTTTCATAGTTAAATTCCTTGAAATCCATAATAGTGGGTTTAGCAACATCTAGAGTTTTAATTTCTTCAATCCCACTTTTATCAAATTTAGCATCAAGATCAACAAATTCCGAATTCTTGGAACGCCTTCTAGGTAAAGGTGGATCATATTCAGTCCCATCATTATCAAGATTCATATTGCAAAAGAAAGATTTAATAGGGGACACATATTGCAAAGGAACTAGAAGAACACGCTCTTATAAAGGCATCTTTCTTAGCACGCATCGTAGCGGTTCTTTCTTTGCACTCATTAATGGAAATTCTCATGGCTTTGAGAGACTCATTGATATCATGCTTGGGTGGAATAGATCTAAGTTTCAAAGAATCAACATCAAGAGCAATTCTATCAATGTTCCTAGCCAAATCATCAATCTTAAGCAATTTTTCTTCAATCATAGCATTAAAATTCTTTTGCAAAGTAATACATTCTTTAATATTATATTCAATATCAGAGGGCATCTTATTATAATTTCCATAAGAATTGTTGTAGGAATTACCATAATTATTAGAGGGATTACTAGGATAAGGCCTTGGATTAAAAATTCCTCTATACACGTTGTTACCAAAATTGTTCCTACCAACAAAATTCACATCCATAGATTCATTATTATTCTCAATCAAAGTAGACAAGGGCATATCATTAGTATCATAATAAACACTCTTATTAGCAAATAATTTCATAAGTTCGTCCATCTTTCCACTCAAAACATTAATTTCTTCTATCGCATGCACCTTTTTATTAGTAGATCTTTCAGTATGCCATTGAGAATAATTAACCATAATATTATCTAGGAGTTTAGTAGCTTCTCCTAAAGTGATTTCCATAAATGTGCCTCCCGCGGCCGAATCTAAAAGATTTCTAGAAGCAAAATTCAATCTGGCATAAAAATTCTGAACAATCATCCACAAATTTAAACCATGAGTAGGGCAATTATGTATCATTAATTTCATTCTCTCCCAAGCTTGTGCAACATGTTCATGATCAAGTTGCTTAAAATTCATAATATCGTTTCTAAGAGAGATGATCTTAGCGGGAGGAAAATACTTAGAGATAAAAGCATCTTTGCACTTGTTCCATGAATCAATACTATTTTTAGGCAAAGACGAAAACCAAGCTTTAGCACGATCTCTAAGCGAAAAAGGAAATAGCTTCAATTTAACAATATCATTATCCACATCTTTCTTCTTTTGCGTATCACACAAATCAACAAAGCTATTAATATGGGTAGCGGCATATTCACTAGGAAGGCGGAAAACGGATCTTTCATGACAAGATTCAGCAAAGCAGTATTAATTTCACAAGATTCAGCATCGGTAAGAGGAGCAATCGGAGTGCTAATAAAATCATTGTTGTTGGTATTGGTGAAGTCACACAATTTAGTATTATCTTGAGCCATCGTGACAAGCAAGCAAACTCACACACAAGCAAACAAAAAGCGAGCGGGCAAAAAGAGGCAAATAGAGAAAGAGAGGGAGGATAGAGAGAGAGAGGGCGAATAAGACGGCAAGGGTGAAGTGGGGAGAGGAAAACGAGAGGCAAATGGCAAATAATGTAATGCGGGAGATAAGGGTATGTGATGGGTACTTGGTATGTTTGACTTTTGGGTAGACCTCCCCGGCAACGACGCCAGAAATCCTTCTTGCTACCTCTTGAGCACTGCATTGGTTTTCCCCGAAGAGGAAGGGATGATGCAGCAAAGTAGCGTAAGTATTTCCCTCAGTTTTTGAGAACCAAGGTATCTATCCAGTAGGAGGCTACGCGCGAGTCCCTCGTACCTGCACAAAACAAATAAATCCTTGCAGCCAACGCAAATAGGGGTTGTCAATCCCTATAAGGCGACTTACGAGAGTGAGATTTGATAGATATGATAAGATAATACTTTTGGTATTTTTATGATAAAGATGCAAAGTAAAATAAAGGCAAAGTAAACAACAAAGGAAATAACTAAGTAGTAGGAGATTAATATGATGAAGATAGACCCGGGGGCCATAGGTTTCACTAGTGGCTTCTCTCGAGAGCATAAGTAGTCTACGGTGGGTGTACAAATTACTGTTGAGCAATTGACAGAATTGAGCATAGTTATGAGATTATCTAGGTATGATCATGTATATAGGCATCACGTCCGAGACAAGTAGACCGACTCCTGCCTGCATCTACTACTATTACTCCACTCATCGACCGCTATCCAACATGCATCTAGAGTATTACGTTAAAAACAGAGTAACGCCTTAAGAAAGATGACATGATGTAGAGGGATAGACTCATGCAACATGAAGAAAACCACATCTTGTTATCCTCGATGGCAACAATACAATATGTGCCTTGCTGGCCCTACTGTCACTGGGAAAGGACAACGCAAGATTGAACCCAAAGCTAAGCACTTCTCCCATTGCAAGAAAAATCAATCTAGTAGGCCAAACCAAACTAATAATTCGAAGAGACTTGCAAAGATAACCAATCATACATAAAAAAATCAGAGAAGATTCAAATATTATTCATAGATAGACTTGATCATAAACCCACAATTCATCGGTCTCAACAAACACACCGCAAAAATAAGATTACATCAAATAGTTCTCCATAAGAGAGGGGGAGAACATTGTATTGAGATCCAAAAAGAGTGAAGAAGCCATCAAGCTACTAACTATGGACTCGTAGGTCTGAAGTAAACTACTCACACTTTATCAGAAGGGCTATGGTGTTGATGTAGAAGCCCTCCGTGATCGATGCCCCTTCCGGCGGAGCTTCGGAACAGGCCCCAAGATGGGATCTCATGGATACAGAAAGTTGCGGCAGTGGAATTAGGTTTTTGGCTCCGTATCTGATCGTTTGGGGGTACGTAGGTATATATAGGAGGAAGGAGTACGTCGTGGAGCAACAGGGGGCCCACGAGGGTGGAGGGCGCGCCCCCCTACCTAGTGGCCTCCTCTTTTCTTTCTTGACGTAGGGTCCAAGTCTCCCGGATCATAATCTTCCTCAAAATCACGTTCCCGAAGGTTTCATTCCGTTTGGACTCCATTTGATATTCCTTTTCTTTGAAACGCTAAAACAGGCAAAAAACAGCAATTCTGGGTTGGGCCTCCGGTTAATAGGTTAGTCCCAAAAATAATATAAAAGTGGCTAATAAAGCCCAATAATGTCCAAAACAGTGGATAATATAGAATGGAACAATCAAAAATCATAGATACGTTGGAGACGTATCAGTAACTACTCACAAAGCATATTCATGTTCATAATCAAAGGGGTATTAATATGCATATAGGATCTGAACATATGATCTTCCACCAAATAAACCAACTAGCATCAACTACAAGGAGTAATTAACACTACTAGCAACCTACAAGTACTGATACCAGACTTGGAGATAAGAATTAGATACAAGAGATGAACTAGGGTTTTGAGAGGAGATGGTGCTGATGAAGATGTTGATGGAGATTGCCCTCTCCCGATGAGAGGAGCGTTGGTGATGACGATGGCGATGATTTCCCCCTCCCGGAGGGAAGTTTCCCCAGCAAAACAGCTCTGTCGGAGCCCTAGATTGGATCCGCCAAGGTTCCGCCTCGTAGCAGCGGAGTTTCGTCTGAGAAGATGGCTTATGAGTTTTTCCTCATCGAAAGACTCCATATAGCAGAAGATGTCCATCGAAAGGCCACCAGGGGGCCCACGAGGTAGGGGGCGCGCCCAGGGGGTAGGGCGCGCCCCCCACCCTCGTGGGCAGGGTGTGGCCCCCTGGTGAACTTCTTGCGCTCAGTATTTTTTATATATTCTAAAAACGTCTTCTGTGAAGTTTCAGGACTTTTGGAGTTGTGCAGAATAGGTCTCTAATATTTGCTCCTTTTCCAGCCCAGAATCCCAGCTGCCGGCATTCTCCCTCTTTATGTAAACCTTGTAAAATAAGAGAGAATAGGCATAAGTATTGTGACTTAATGTGTAATAATAGCCCATAATGCAATAAATATCGATATAAAAGCAGGATTCAAAATGGACGTATCAACTCCCCCAAGCTTAGACCTCGCTTGTCCTCAAGCGAAAGCCGAAATCGAAAAATATGTCCACATGTTTAGAGATAGAGGTGTCGATAAAAGTAAAATACGGACATGAGGGCATCATGATTATTCTTAGAACAACAACTTATATAATTCTTGTCATATGATTTCTTATGCTAGAGTAATAATTCGATCACAATTTCAAGTATGAATCATAAACTTCATTGAAAATTAACAAACTATAATCTCAGTCATTGGAGCAATTGCAATTTCTCATAACATAGGAAAGAGTCAATATAAGAGCTTTTCAGCAAGTCCACATACTCAACTATCATATAGTCTTTCATAATTGCTCACACTCATGCAATACTTATGGGTATGGAGTTTTAATCGGACACAGAGAAAGATAGGGGCTTATAGTTTTGCCTCCCAACGTTTTACCTCAAGGGTAATGTCAACAATAATAGTTCATGAAAACTCACATCCAATTAGCCATATATACCAGGATCTTTCCAACATATTGTGCTTGCCAAAGGATAAAATATAAAAAGGAAGGGTGAAGATCACCATGACTCTTATGCATTGTTGAGGGAATCGTTAACTGGTAGCTGCTCGGTTGGCAGGTGAGTAGGGGATTAATAGGCTAATCGGCAAGTTAATCGTCCATTTAATCAATTAATCGGATGATTTATCTGGTAACCGGCTACTCGGGGTCCCTATGAGTAGGGATTAATCGGCAAGTTAACTGGTTAATCGGATGAATTCTTGAACAGGGCTCTTATGCAAGGTAGGAGATAAAAGTAAAATATAGGCCCTTCGCAGAGGGAAGCAGAGGTTGTCATGCGCTTTTATGGTTGGATGCACAAAATCTTAATGCGAAAGAACGTCACTTTATATTGCCACTTGTGATATGGACCTTTATTATGCAGTCTGTCGCTTTTATTTCTTCCATATCACATGATTGTATAAAGCTTATTTTCTCCCACACTAATAAGTCATACATATTTAGAGAGCAATTTTTATTGCTTGCACTGATGACAACTTACTTGGAGGATCTTACTCAATCCATAGGTAGGTATGGTGGACTCTCATGGCAAAACTGGTTTAAGGGTATTTGGAAGCACAAGTAGTATCTCTACCTGGTGCGATGAATTTGGCTAGCATGAGGGGGAAAGGCAAGCTCAACATGTTGGAGGATCCGTGACAACATAATTTATCTTGGATGTAAGAAAACATAACCCATTACGTTGTCTTCCTTGTCCAACGTCAACTCTTTAGCAAGTCATATTCTAATGAGTGCTCACAATCATGAAAGATGTCCAAGATAGTATATTTATATGTGAAGACCTCTCTTTCTTTATTACTTCCCATTAATTGCAACAATGACCAAAACTATGTTTGTCAACTCTCAACAACTTTTAATAATCATACTCTTTCTATGTGAACTCATTACTCTCCATAAGATCAATATGAACTCTTTATTTCTTTTTTATTCTTTTCTCTTTTCTTTTATTCACTCAAGATCATGGCAAAATAATCAAGCCCTTGACTCAACACCAATCTTTATTATATATAGCTCACGGACTCGATTACATAGAGGGATCATAAAGCAAAACTTAAAACTAGATTATGCCATAAACTTTATTCTACTAGATCAAGATATTACCAAAAGGATCGAACTAAGAAAAACGGTAAAGATAAAAGTGATGGTGATACGATACCGAGGCACCTCCCCCAAGCTTGGCGGTTGCCAAGGGGAGTGCCCATACCCATGTGATTATGTCTCCTTTGCTGATGAAGAAGATGGAGGTGTTGTTGATGATGTCGGCTTATCGTCCATCTTCCAAGGCATAGGCTCACCATCATAGAAGAATGATCGAGTCTCCGGGATCCTCAAATCTGCAGCCAAACTCATCCTTTTGAATCTATATTCATACTCACAGTTTTGGTTTTGCAGTTCATAGATTTGGGCTTGAAGGTGCTCGATTTTCTCGTGAAGCTTAAAGATGGTCTCCCCGATGTTGTCAGCATCCAGCTTGTGTTTGTTGGTGAACTCCGTGATCATTATGTGGTCGGAGTTGAGTCCATGTTCCACCATCCCCTGGCACTTGAAAACTTGTTGCTCCATTGCTTCGAGCCTCGTCTCCACGCTTCCGGTCCCCTTCGGTCCCTCAGCATCGCGGATGTGCAGCAACCCATCACGCATCTCAATGGTTTGAGGGTGTCGATGCACCTCCGCGAGGTAAGGGTTGATGACCTTCTCAAAGAACTTGTCCTTGGGGGCACTTGGAGACGTCATGATAATCTAGATCTGTCAGAAAAACATCTCGAAACAAGAACAGAGGATATTTGCGTGATACAGGGATTAAAACCTTCGGGAGATTATATAATGAATTTTTACCGACCAAAATACGTATTGTACAAGAAAACGGAGTCCGGAGAGCGCACGAGGTGCCCACGAGGTAGGGGGCGCACCCAGGGGGTAGGGCGCGCCCTCCACCCTCGTGGAGGCCTCGTGTCCTTCCCAGACTGCTTCTTATTTTTCTATTTTTCTAAATATTCCAAAATGGAGAAATATTGCCATAAAAATTGTTTTGGAGTCGGTTTACTTACCGTACCACATACATATTCCTTTTCGGAGTCTGAAACGCTCCGGAAAGTGTCCCTTATGTATTCCTCTGGGGTTACGGTTTCAATAACATTGGATTCAACATTTATAGGATTACCTGAGATATATGTTTAATTCTTTGACCGTTCACCACCTTCGTATTTGTGCCTTCGAAGTTGTTGATTTTTATGGCACTAGAACGATAGACCTCCTCGATAACGTAGGGGCCTTCCCATTTAGAGAGAAGTTTTCCTGCAAAAAATCTTAAACGAGAGTTGTATAGCAGTACATAATCACCTACCATAAACTCACGCTTTTGCATCCTTTGATCATGCCATCTTTTAACCTTTTCTTTAAACAACTTGGCCTTTTCGTAGGCTTGGGTTCTCCATTCATCAAGTGAGCTAATATCAAATAACCTCTTCTCACTGGCAAGTTTAAAATCATAGTTGAGCTCTTTAATATCCCAATAAGCCTTATGTTCTAGTTCGAGAGGTAAGTGACATGCTTTTCCATAAACCATTTTATACGGAGACATACCCATAGGATTTTTATATGCGGTTATATAGGCCCATAATACATCATCAAGTTTCTTGGACCAATTCTTTCTAGACCTATTGACAGTCTTTTGCAAAATTAATTTGAGCTCTCTATTACTCAATTGTACTTGACCACTAGACTGTGGGTGATAAGGAGATGCAATTCTATGATTAACATCATACTTAGCAAGCATTTTACGGAAAGCACCATGAATAAAATGTGAACCGCCTCAGACATTAAATATCTAGGGACTCCAAATCTCGGAAAAATAACTTCTTTAAGCATTTTAATAGAAGTGTTATGATCATCACTACTAGTTGGAATAGCTTCTACCCACTTAGTAACATAATCAACAGCAACTAAAATATGTGTATAACCATTAGAGGTAGGAAAAGGTCTCATATAGTCAAAGCCCCATACATCAAATGGTTCAATAACGAGTGAATAGTTCATAGGCATTTCTTGACGTCTACTAATATTACCAATTCTTTGACATTCATCACAAGAGAAGACAAACTTACGGGCATCCTTGAAGAGAGTAGGCCAATAAAAACCAGATTGCAATATCTTATGTGCAGTTCTATCTCCAGCGTGGTGTCCTCCATAAGCTTCGGAGTGACACTTGCGTAGGATCTGTTCCTGTTCATGGTCAGGTACACAACATCTAATAACACCATCTACTCGTTCTTTATAAAGATGTGGGTCATCCCAAAAGTAATGCCTCAAATCATAGAAGAATTTTTTCTTTTGTTGGTATGTGAAACTAGGTGGTATAAATTTAGCAACAATGTAATTAGCATAATCAGCATACCATGGAGTATTACGAGAAGCATTTATGACATTTAATTTCTCATCAGGAAAGCTATCATCAATAGGTAGTGGGTCATCAAGAACATTTTCTAACCTAGACAAGTTGTCTGCAACGGGGTTCTCAGCTCCCTTTCTATCAACAATATGCAAATCAAATTCTTGTAGCAACAGAACCCATCTAATAAGTCTAGGTTTAGCATCTTTCTTTTCCATAAGATATTTAATAGCAGCATGATCAGTGTGAATAGTTACTTTAGAATCAACAATATAAGGTCTGAACTTATCACAAGCAAATACAACTGCTAAGAATTCTTATTCAGTAGTAGCATAATTTCTTTGAGCATTGTCTAGAGCTTTACTAGCATATTGAATAACGTTTAATTTCTTACCAACTCTTTGCCCTAGAACAACACCTATAGCATAATCACTAGCATCACACATAATTTCAAAGGGTAAATTCCAATCAGGTGGCTGAACAATAGGTGTTGTCGGTGTCAAAACCGACGGATCTCGGGTCATAGCCCTACTCGACAGAGTTCGTCTTCGAGGGATCTTCTTCCGGAGATGATAGAGAGCGAAACACCTCCCACTGCCACCCCGCCTCATGAGGCGGGCGACCCCGAAGTGTCGTCGTGGAGGGTTTGTCCTGATCTGCCTAGGCCAGAGGGTAATCCTTTGGCCATCCGAAGTCCTCAGTATTCGGATCCTAAAGAAAGCAATAGAAAGAGTCCGGAACCGTCCGGTGTGCGATCAGACGCGCTGAAGGATCTTCTGGAGCAAGCGGCCATCTCAGAGGCGCATTGTACGCTGATGGGTACGATGATTGAGAGGATTTCATTCGCCTGATGACCCACAAGTATAGGGGATCTATCGTAGTCCTTTCGATAAGTAAGAGTGTTGAACCCAACGAGGAGCAGAAGGAAATGATAAGCGGTTTCCAACAAGGTATTCTTTGCAAGTACTGAAATAAGTGGTAACAGATAGTTTTGTGATAAGATAATTTGTAACGGGTAACAAGTAACAAGAGTAAATAAGGTGCAGCAAGGTGGCCCAATCCTTTTTGTAGCAAAGGACAAGCCTGAACAAACTCTTATATGATGTAAAGCGCTCCCGAGGACACATGGGAATATCGTCAAGCTAGTTTTCATCACGTTCATATGATTCGCGTTCGGTACTTTGATAATTTGGTATGTGGGTGGACCGGTGCTTGGGTGCTGCCCTTACTTGGACAAGCATCCCACTTATGATTAACCTCTATTGCAAGCATCCGCAAATACAACAAAAGTATTAAGGTAAACCTAACCATAGCAAGAAACATATGGATCCAAATCAGCCCCTTACGAAACAACGCATAAACTAGGGTTTAAGCTTCTGTCACTCTAGCAACCCATCATCTACTTATTACTTCCCAATGCCTTCCTCTAGGCCCAAATAATGGTGAAGTGTCATGTAGTCAACGTTCACATAACACCACTAGAGGAGAGACAACATACATCTCATCAAAATATCGAACGAATACCAAATTCACATGACTACTAATAGCAAGACTTCTCCCATGTCCTCAGGAACAGAAGTAACTACTCACAAAGCATAAACATGTTCATAATCAGAGGGGTATTGACGTGCATATAGGATCTGAACATATGATCTTCCACCAATTAAACCAACTAGCATCAACTACAAGGAGTAATTAACACTACTAGCAACCTACTAGCACTAATCCCGGACTTGGAGACAAGAATTGGATACAAGAGATGAACGAGGGTTTTGAGATGAGATGGTGCTGATGAAGATGTTGATGGAGATTGCCCTCTCCTGATGAGAGGAGTGTTGGTGATGACGATGGCGATGATTTCCCCCTTCGGGAGGGAAGTTTCCCCAGCAGAACAGCCCCGCCAGAACCCAAGATTGGTTCCGCCAAGGTTCCGCCTTGTGGCGGCGGAGTTTCGTCCGAGAAGATGGCTTATGATTTTTTTTCCATCGAAAGAGTCCATATAGCAGAAGATGGTCATCAGAGGACCACTAGGGGGCCCACGAGGTAGGGGGCGCGCCCAGGGGGGTAGGGCGCGCCCCCCACCCTCGTGGGCAGGGTGTGGCCCCCCTGGTGAAGTTCTTGCGCTCAATGTTTTTATATATTTGGAAAACATCATCCGTGAAGTTTTAGGACTTTTGGAGCTGTGTAGAATAGGTCTCTAATATTTGCTCCTTATCCAGACCAGAATCCCAGCTGCCGGCATTCTCCCTCTTCATGTAAACCTTGTAAAATAAGAGAGAATAGGCATAAGTATTGTGACACAATGTGTAATAACAGCCCATAATGCAATAAATATTGATATAAAAGCATGATGCAAAATGGACGTATCAACTCCGCCAAGCTTAGACCTCGCTTGTCCTAAAGCGAAAAGCCGAAATCGAAAAATATGTCCACATGTTTAGAGATGAAGGTGTCGATAAAAATAAAATACAGACATGAGGGCATCATGATCATTCTTCGAGCAGCAACTTATATAATTCTTGTCATATGATATCTTATGCTAGAGTAATAATTCAATCACAATATCAAGTATGAATCATGAACTTCATTGAAAACTGACAAACTATAATCTCGGTCATTGAAGCAATTGCAATTTATCATAACATAGGAAAGAGTCAATGTATAAGAGCTTTTTAGCAAGTCCACATACTCAACTATCATATAGTCTTTCACAATTGCTGACACTCACGCAATACTTATGGGTATGGAGTCTTAACCGGACACAGAGAAAGATAGGGGCTTATAGTTTTGCCTCCCAACGTCTTACCTCAAGGGTAATGTCAACAGTAATAGTTCATGAAAACTCAGATCCAATTAGCCATATATACCAGGATCCTTCCAACATACTGTGCTTGCCAAAGGATAAAATGTAAAAAGGAAGGGTGAAGATCACCATGACTCTTTTGTAGTATAGGAGATAAAAGTAAAAGATAGGCCCTTCGTAGAGGAAAGCAGAGGTTGTCATGCGCTTTTATGGTTGGATGCACAAAATCCTAATGCGAAAGAACGTCACTTTATATTGCCACTTGTGATATGGACCTTTATTATGCAGTCTATCATTTTTATTACTTCCATATCACACGATCGTATAAAGCTTATTTCTCCCACACCAATCAATCATACATATTTAGAGAGCAATTTTTATTGCTTGCACCGATGACAACTTACTTGATGGATCTTACTCAATCCATAGGTAGGTATGGTGGACTCTCATGGCAAAACTGGTTTAAGGGTATTTGGAAGCACAAATAGTATCTCTACTTGGTGCAATGAATTTGGCTAGCATGAGGGGGGAAGGCAAGCTCAACATGTTGGAGGATCCAAGACAATATAATTCATCTCGGATGTAGGAAAACATGACCCATTATGTTGTCTTCCTTGTCCAATGTCAACTCTTTAGCATGTCATATTTTAATGAGTGCTCATAATCATAAAAGATGTCCAAGATAGTATATTTATATGTGAAGACCTCTCTTTCTTTATTACTTCCTATTAATTGCAACGATGACCAAAACTATGTTTGTCAACCGTCAATAACTTTTATTCATCATACTCTTTCTATGTGAGTATAACACCCACAATGCGGCTATATCTCCCACGTGTTGGAGCACGACTTAGAGGCATAACCGCATTGTAGGCATGTCACAAGAGGGGTAATCTTTACACATCCCATGTACTGAATAAGAAAGAGGTACAGAGTTGGCTTACAATCGCCACTTCACACAATACATAAAAATATAGCATTACATCATCCAGATACAATCAAGGTCCGACTACGGAAGCAAAATGAAAGAAGACTGCCCCTAATGCAAAAGATCCCCGCCCAACTGGGCTCCACTACTGATCAACTGGAAATGAGACAAGACTACGAACATGATCTTCATCGAGCTCCTCCTTGAGCTTGGTTGCGTCACCTGCACGGTTATCGTCGGCACCTGAAACTGGTTTTGGAAGTATCTGTGAGTCACGGGGAATCAACAATCTCACACCCTCGCGATCAAGACTATTTAAGCTTATGGGTAGGATAGGGTAATGAGGTGGAGCTGCAGCAAGCACTAGCATACGCAAAAGAGAGCGAGAAGAGAAGTAAAGCATGATCGAGAACTAATAATGATCAAGAAGTGATCCTGAAACTACTTACGTTCAAGCATAACTCCAACACCGTGTTCACTTCCCGGACACCGCCGAAAAGAGACCATCACAGCTACACACGCGGTTGATGTATTTTAATTAAGTCAAGTGTCAAGTTCTCTACAACCGGACATTAACAAATTCCCATCTGCCCATAACCGCGGGCACGGCTTTCGAAAGTTCAAATCCCTGCAGGGGTGTCCCAACTTAGCCTATCACAAGCTCTCATGGTCAACGAAGGATATTCCTCCTAGCGGGAAGACCCGATCAGACTCGGAATCCCAGTTACAAGACATTTCGATAATGGTAAAACAAGACCAGCAAAGCCACCCGATCCGCCGACAATCCCGATAGGAGCTGCACATATCTCATTCTCAGGGCAACACCGGATAGGTCAAGCTACGAGTAAAACCAACCCTCGAGTTGCCCCAAGGTGGCCCCGCAGGCTGCCCGGTTCAGACCAACGCTTAGACATGCATTGGCTTGGGGGGTTAAAATAAAGATGACCCTTGGGTTGGCCGACCCAACGGAAGGGTAATAGGTTGTTAGGCAAATGTAAAACCAAGGTTTGGCCTTGGTGGAGGAGTTTTATTCAAAGCGAACTGTCAAGGGGTTCCCATAACACCCAACCGCGTAAGGAACGCAAAATCAAGGAACATAACACCGGTATGACGGAAACTAGGGCGACAAGAGTGGAACAAAACACCAGGCATAAGGCCGAGCCTTCCACCCTTTACCAAGTATATAGATGCATTAATTAAATAAGATATATTGTGATATCCCAACATATCCATGTTCCAACATGGAACAATCTTCATCTTCACCTGCAACTAACAACGCTATAAGAGGGGCTGAGCAAAGCGGTAACATAGCCAAACAACGGTTTGCTAGGACAAGGTGGGTTAGAGGCTTGACATGGCAATATGGGAGGCATGATAAGCATGTGGTAGGTATCGCATCATAGGCATAGCAATAGAGCGAGCAACTAGCAAGCAAAGATAGAGGTGACTTCGAGGGTATGGTCATCTTGCCTGCAAAGTTCTCCGAGAATACGAAAGCTTGATCCTCGTAAGCGTACTCAACGGGTCCTCGAACATGAACTCGTCTCCCGGCTCTACCCAAGGCAAGAACACAAGCAAGGGAAACACAATCAACAACGATGCAATGCGCAAGCAAGATGATGCAAAGCATGGCATGATATGCGGGATGTGAAATGCAAAGCATAAGCGTGCTTCGGAAGGGAAAGACTGAACCAGGCCACAACTTGGCAAACCAAGAGTGCCGCTGGAAAGATGAGTTGATTTTGGTCGAAATCGATATAAAGATCACCGGAATCGGATGCACGGTTTGCAAATGGAAAGCAAAACAATAATGGCATCAATCTGCGATTAACAGCATGATGCCATATAAATGCATCAAGAACAACAAGCTACTGCACTCTAACATAGCAACAAATCACATGGCAGTGATCCACTCAAGATGCTTGACAAAATATGAACACTGAGCTACGACTAATTCACTCAATAGCAGGTTCAAACAAGCATGGCAAAAGTGCAAAAGATATCAGGTTACGGACTTAGTGAAAATAACAACATGTGAGGATTTAACATCAGTATGCAATGTTTAGAGCAAGATATCAACATGCTACAGGAACATATCATGGCAAATCAAGGCTTGGCATGAAGATACTCAAAGCATACAACAAAAGTCCCTTACTGACCATAAGCCAAAAGGGATCAGAAAAAATATAATGGCACCCATGTAAACATAGCAAGTTTCGTTAACAGATTCAGACTTAGTAGAAAAACTGGTACATGGCAAAACAGATTCACGTAAGCATGTTTACAAGCTCGATGTACTCACCACAAGCCATTGCATGACAAACTAAATATACACCCAGCAAGTAGACATGATGAATAAGCTAAACATGGCAAGAACACTCTCATAGCATGCATGGATCAACTACAACAACCTCAGCAAAATTGATTAACACGTAAACAATCTGCCAGGAACATTTTATAGCAAAAGTAGAGCAAGATTGAGTCAAGCTAGGGTGCTCCATAATTGTAAACAAAGACATGGATGGATAGAGCACAATAATATCTCAAAATCATCCTTACTGAACATGCTCAAAAGAGGCATGGATCACTCTGTAGCAATATGAATACATGGCATAAAAATAACATCAGGGAAATGACTTAGAAGAATTCTAAGTCCCTGAAATCAGCAACATCACGAGAGCTACTTTGCATGCTTGTGCTAGTCACCACATTGATCACAAAAATACATGGCATACACCCCTGTAAAGATGGCATGGCATACTACAAAACACATGTAGAGCTCAAGTTCATAGGAGGCACACATTAAACATGGCAAAAATGACAAATGTTCATAAACTGTTAAGAATCTGAAACTAACATCACATAGCACTCTTGCAACAACATTTAGGGTATCAAGATGAACTCAAATGAACATGGTGCAATGGAATGAAATGAAGTACATATCGAGACGAACAATTTGATATGCTACACACCCAAAACGGAGCCACGGATGATGAGTTATGATGCGATGAAGAATGCAAAAAAATACTGGGACTTGGGGCAAAAATTAGGTCAACCTCTCACATCCGGATCTAGATCAGGCACGTTCTTCGAGGATGACCGGAGCTTCACCGGAATCAGCGCGGACGGCGGCCGGAGTCGATGGAGAAGACGCTGGCGTCGAGGAGGGGGCCGGCCGGAGCTTGGAGGAGGCGGGGCGAGGCGGAGCGGCCGGATCCGAAGCGGTGGCGGCGCGGTAGGACGGCGGCGACCGGAGCGAGGCGGCGGCGTCCTGCGGGTCGGCGGCGTCCTGCGGGTCGGCGGCATCCTGCGGGTCGGCGGCGACCGGTGTGGC
>NC_041384.1:480317390-480368487 GCF_002162155.2 Triticum dicoccoides | reverse complement strand
TGGGCCGGGCGGGCCCGCTGCGGGCTCGCCGGGCCGCGGCGGCGGGTGGCGGCGGAGGTGCCACGTGTCAGCGCAGGAGTGGGCGCGCGGTGGCGGCGGACATGTCCGTCGGTGGGTTTTCGTCCGGCGGCGAAGAGGGAGCGGAGCTAGGGTTAGGGATCCGGAATTTCGGGGAGGAGATGCCCTTTTATAGGTAGAGGGAGCTAGGAGGCTCCAAATTGAGCATGGTTTACAGCCACGCGATCGTGATCAAACGACCTAGATGATGGAGGGGGTTTAGGTGGGTTTTGGGCCACTTTGGAGAGGTGTTGGGCTGCAACACACACGAGGCCTTATCGGTTCCTCGGTTAACCGTTGGAGTATCAAAAGAAGTCCAAATGACACGAAACTTGACAGGCGGTCTACCAGTAGTAAACCGAGGCCGCTTGGCAAGTCTCGGTCCAATCCAAGAACGTTTAACACCCGCACACGGAAAGAGACAAAAGGGAGCGCCAGAGGACATAGGAGCGCCGGATTGCAAAACGGACAACGGGGAAAATGCTCGGATGCATGAGACGAACATGTATGCAAATGAAATACACATGATGACATGATATGAAATTCATGACACGCAAACAAATGACAAGGCAATAACAGCGAATAACTGGAAGACACGTGGCGCAACGGTCTCAGGGCGTTACAGTGAGCTCATTACTCTCCATAAGAGTCACATGATCTCTTTGTTTCTTTTTATTTCTTTCTCTTTTCTTCTCTTTTATTTGGGATCATGGCAAAAATAAGCAAGCCCTTGACTCAACACTAATCTTTATTATATAGCTCATGGACTCGATTACATAGAAGGATAATAAAGCAAAACTCACGACTAGATCATACTAAGAACTTTTATTCTACTAGATCAAGATACTACCAAAAGGACCGAACTAAGAAAAACAGTAAAGATAAAAGTGATGGTGATATGATACCGAGGCACTCCCTCAAGCTTGGCAGTTGCCAAGTGGAGTGCCCATACCCATGTGATTATGTCCTCTTTGTTGGTGAAGAAGGTGTAGTTGTTGATGATGGGTAGTCGCACATCGAGCGTAGGAGGTCTTCTAGCTTGCGGATAATGCCCTTGAGTGCGATGATATGCTCCTTCAACAAAATATTTTCACATGTGAGATACTTATTTTGTATACGAGCCAAATCAATCATCTTGAAAGCTTAGATTTCTATTGGGGTAAGAAGATTGTGATCCAGTTGAAGGGTGTCTTCTGTTGCTGGAACTTGGTCCTCCATGGCCTTCTTGATCCCTTCATCCTTGATGATCTCCATAGGTTATTCTCTCTTCAGTTCTATCTTCATTAGCCAAGCATCGTTGCCCTCATGGGTGGAGGAGGAGGGAGACGATATAGTGCCTGGCCTTCAGAACCCTGATAGAAAACAACTCGAGACAAAGACAAGATTTTTGTGTGATACGGGAGTCAAAACCCCCGGGAGGTTATATAATGAATTTTTACCGACCAAAATACGTGTTCTGTAAGAAAACGGAGTCCGGAGAGCGCATGAGGTGCCCACGAGGTAGGGGGCGCGCCCAGTAGGGTAGGGCGCGCCCTCCACCCTCGTGGAGCCCTCGTGTCCTTTCCAGACTGCTGCTTATTTTTCTATTTTTCTAAATATTCCAAAACAAAGAAATATTGCCTTAAAAACTGTTTTGGAGTCGGTTTACTTACCGTACCACACACCTATTGCTTTTCGGAGTCTGAAACATTCCGGAAAGTGTCCCTTATGTATTCCTCCAAGGTTATGGTTTCAATAACATTGGTTTCAACATTAATGGGATTACCCGAGATATAGTGTTTGATTCTTTGACCATTTACCACCTTTGGATTTGTGCCTTCGAAGTTGTTGATTTTTATGGCACTAGAACGATAGACCTCCTCGATAACGTAGGGACCTTCCCGTTTATAGAGAAGCTTTCCTGTAAAAAATCTTAAACGAGAGTTGTATAACAATACATAATCACTTACATTAAACTCATGCTTTTGTATCCTTTTGTCATGCCATCTTTTAACTTTTTCTTTAAACAACTTGGCATTTTCGTAGGCTTGGGTTCTCCATTCATCAAGTGAGCTAATATCAAATAACCTCTTCTCACTGGCAAGTTTAACATCATAGTTGAGCTCTTTAATATCCCAATAAGCCTTATGTTCTAGTTCGAGAGGTAAGTGACATGCTTTTCCATAAACCATTTTATACGGAGACATACCCATAGGATTTTTATATGCAGTTATATAGGCCCATAATGCATCATCAAGTTTCTTGGACCAATTCTTTCTAGACCTATTGACAGTCTTTTGCAAAATTAATTTGAGCTCTCTATTACTCAATTCTACTTGACCACTAGACTGAGGGTGATAAGGAGATGCAATTCTATCATTAACATCGTATTTAGCAAGCATTTTACGGAAAGCACCATGAATAAAATGTGAACCACCATCAGTCATTAAATATCTAGGGACTCCAAACCTCGGAAAAATAACTTATTTAAGCATTTTAATAGAAGTGTTATGATCAGCACTACTAGTTGGAATAGCTTCTACCCACTTAGTAATGTAATCAACAGCAACTAAAATATGTGTATAACCATTAGAGGAAGTAAAAGGTCCCATATAGTCAAAGTCCCAAACATCAAATGGTTCAATAACAAGTGAATAATTCATAGGCATTTCTTGACGTCTACTAATATTACCAATTCTTTGACATTCATCACAAGATAAGACAAACTTACGGGCATCCTTGAAGAGAGTAGGCCAATAAAAACCAGATTGCAATACCTCATGTGCAGTCCTATCTCCAGCATGGTGTCCTCCATAAGCTTCGGAGTGACACTTGCGTAGGATCCGTTCCTGCTCATGCTCAGGTACACAACGTCTAATAACACCATCTACTCCTTCTTTATAAAGATGTGGGTCATCCCAAAAGTAATGCCTCAAATCATAGAAGAACTTTTTCTTTTGCTGGTATGTGAAACTAGGTGGTATAAATTTAGCAACAATGTAATTAGCATAATCAGCATACCATGGAGCAGTATGAGAAGCATTTATGACATTTAATTGCTCATCAGGAAAGCTATCATCAATAGGTAGTGGGTCATCAAACACATTTTCTAACCTAGACAAGTTGTCTGCAACGGGGTTCTCAGCTCCTTTTCTATCAACAATATGCAAATCAAGTTCTTGTAGCAAGAGAACCCATCTAATAAGTCTAGGTTTAGCATCTTTCTTTTCCATAAGATATTTAATAGCAGCATGATCAGTGTGAATAGTTACTTTAGAATCAACAATATAAGGTCTAAACTTATCACAAGCAAATACAACTGCTAAGAATTCTTTTTCAGTAGTAGCATAATTTCTTTGAGCGTTGTCTAGGGTTTTACTAGCATATTGAATAACATTTAGTTTCTTATCAACTCTTTGTCCTAGAACAGCACCTACAACATAATCACTAGCATCGCACATAATCTCAAAGGGTAAATTCCAATCAGGTGGCTGAACAATAGGTGCAGAGATCAATGCTTTCTTAAGTATTCAAATGCTTCTACACAATCATCATAAAAAAACAAATGGTATATCTTTTTGTAATAAATTAGTCAGAGGCCGAGAGATTTTTGAGAAGTCCTTAATGAACCTCCTATAAAAACCGGCATGACCAAGGAAACTTCTTATACCTTTGATGTCCTTGGGACATGGCATCTTTTCAATAGCATCAACCTTGGCTTTATCAACTTCAATACCTCTTTCAGAAACTTTATGCCCCAAGACAATACCTTCATTAACCATAAAGTGGCACTTTTCCCAATTCAAGACAAAATTAGTTTCTTTACATCTCTGCAAAACTTGATCAAGGTTGCTCAAGCAATCATCAAAAGAAGATCCATAGACGGAAAAGTCGTCCATGAAAACCTCACAAATCTTTTCACAAAAGTCAGAGAATATAGCCATCATGCATCTTTGAAAGATAGCAGGTGCATTACACTAGCACTAGCACCCATATCACATAAGCCATGATAACAATGATCTCCTGTTTTAACAGAAATAACATGGATGCCTACCACAGGTCTAGGTTTATCTTTAGCACAAGGTTTAGCAATTCTAGCAGTTTCATCATAGAAATAAATAACATGTCCATCAATATTATCAGACAAGAGATCTTTAACGATAGCAATATTAGGTTCAACTTTAACTTGTTCAGGAGGTGTATATGTTTTAATCTTGCTTTTACGAACCATAGTTGAAGCTTTAGCATGATCCTTTATCCTAACAGGGAAAGGTGGTTTCTCAACATAAGAAGTAGGAACAATAGGATCATTATAAGTGATAGTATTTTCTTCAACTTTAATAGGTGCAGCTACTTTTACTTCTATGGGAGGATGGTATTTAAACCACTTCTCCTCAGGGAGATCAACATAAGTAGCAAAAGATTCACAAAAAGAAGCTACTATCTCAGAGTCAAGTCCATATTTAGTGCTAAATTTACGAAAAATATCGGTATCCATAAAAGATTTAACACAATCAAAACTACGTGTCATACCTGACTCCTTACCATTGTCGAGGTCCCAATCTTCGGAGTTGCGTTTAATTCTTTCCAATAAATCCCATTTGAATTCAATAGTCTTCATCAAAAAAGAGCCAGCACAAGAAGTATCAAGCATGCTGCGATTGTTACCAGAAAGCCGAGCATAAAATTTTTAAATAATCATTTCTCTTGAGAGCTCATGATTGGGGCATGAATATAACATTGATTTAAGCCTCCCCCAAGCTTGAGCGATGCTTTCTCCTTCGCGAGGCCAAAAATTATATATATAATTGCGATCACGATGAACAAGATGCATAGGATAAAACTTTTGATGAAATTCCAATTTCAATCGTTTGTAGTCCCAAGACTCCATATCATCACATAGCCTATACCATGTCGATGCATCTCCCTTCAAAGATAAAGGGAAGACCTTCTTCTTAACAACATCTCAGGGTACACCTGCAAGCTTAAATAATCCACAAACTTCATCCACATATATTAGATGCTCATCAGGATGTTTTGTTCCATCTCCTAAAAAAGGATTAGCTAGCAGTTTTTCTACCATACCCAAAGGAATTTCAAAGCAAGCATTTTCATTTTCAGTAGGTTGAGGAGCAACTCTTTGCTCTACTGGTCAGGGTGAAGATACCCCGAACAAGCCCCTCAGAGGATTACTTTCCATAGTAACAAGTGACAGTAAATTTCAGCACACTATATAAATTTTTCCTTACCAAATTCAACCAACCGAAGGCGCTTCACTCCCCGGCAACGGTGGCAGAAAAGAGTCTTGATGACCCACAAGTATAGGGGATCTATCGTAGTCCATTCGATAAGTAAGAGTGTCGAACCCAACGAGGAGCAGAAGGAAATGATAAGCGGTTTCAAGCAAGGTATTCTCTGCAAGTACTGAAATAAGTGGTAACAGATAGTTTTGTGATAAGATAATTTGTAACGGGTAACAAGTAACAAGAGTAAATAAGGTGCAGAAAGGTGGCCCAATCCTTTTTGTAGCAAAGGACAAGCCTGAACAAACTCTTATATGATGTAAAGCGCTCCCGAGGACACATGGGAATATCGTCAAGCTAGTTTTCATCACGTTCATATGATTCGCGTTCGGTACTTTGATAATTTGGTATGTGAGTGGACCGGTGCTTGGGTGCTGCCCTTACTTGGACAAGCATCCCACTTATGATTAACCTCTATTGCAAGCATCCGCAAATACAACAAAAGTATTAAGGTAAACCTAACCATAGCATGAAACATATGGATCCAAATCAGCCCCTTACGAAGCAATGCATAAACTAGGGTTTAAGCTTATGTCACTCTAGCAACCCATCATCTACTTATTACTTCCCAATGCCTTCCTCTAGGCCCAAATAATGGTGAAGTGTCATGTAGTCGACGTTCACATAACACCACTAGAGGAGAGACAACATACATCTCATCAAAATATCAAACGAATACCAAATTCACATGACTACTAATAGCAAGACTTCTCCCATGTCCTCAGAAAAAAAGTAACTACTCACAAAGCATAAACATGTTCATAATCAGAGGGGTATTAATGTGCATATAGGATCTGAACATATGATCTTCCACCAATTAAACCAACTAGCATCAACTACAATGAGTAATTAAAACTACTAGCAACCTACTAGCACCAATCCCGGACTTGGAGACAAGAATTAGATACAAGAGATGAACTAGGGTTTTGAGATGAGATGGTGCTGATGAAGATGTTGATGGAGATTGCCCTCTCCTGATGAGAGGAGCGTTGGTGATGACGATGGCGATGATTTCCCCCTTCGGGAGGGAAGTTTCCCCGGCGGAACAGCCCCGCCAGAACCCTAGATTGGTTCCGCCAAGGTTCCGCCTCGTGGCGGCGGAGTTTTGTCCGAGAAGATGGCTTATGCTTTATTTCCCATCGAAAGAGTCCATATAGCAGAAGATGGTCACCGGGGGGCCCACGAGGTAGGGGCGCGCCCAGGGGGTAGGGCGCCCCCCTCCCCCACCCTCGTGGGCAGGGTGTGGCCCCCCTGGTGAAGTTCTTGCGCTCAATGTTTTTTATATATTTGGAAAACATCATCTGTGAAGTTTCAGGACTTTTGGAGCTATGCAGAATAGGTCTCTAATATTTGCTCCTTTTCCAGCCCAGAATCCCAGCTGCCAGCATTCTCCCTCTTCATGTAAACCTTGTAAAATAAGAGAGAATAGGCATAAGTATTGTGAGATAATGTGTAATAACAGCCCATAATGCAATAAATATTGATATAAAAGCATGATGCAAAATGGATGTATCACCGCTGAAAGCAGGTTGCATGAAGCCTTTATGAGTTTGCTGAAAGGTTTTGAGGTACGTGAAATAGTGTATGTTTTTGACAGTACCGCACACGTTAGGTGTGCCATATGCAGATAGTAGCCCCTGAGACTCTGGTTGCTGTCGAGAGCGGCGGCAAACAGAGGATCATAGTCCCAGGTAATAATCAGGCTGCCTTCATGTGCAAGTGGCTGAAGGTCCAGTGGCTAGCCGGACTGATGAGTTTGCCGAGTTGAAGTGGCAATTTGATGTGGCAGATGTCGACATCGTGCTTGTCAACAAGCGACTTGACGAGGCGCAGGGTATGTGATTTCTCCGATGATCAACACATGGTAAGAGGAGCATGATGATAGTATCTTTAATATGTTTGTGACTGTAGATGGAGCTGTTGTCGTGGAGACCCTTCGGGCGGAACTTGCCCAAGCCAAGGAACAAGTTAGGAATAGTGATGCAGCCACTCTAAAGGCTGTCGAAGAGCTGAGGGCCGAACAGGCCGCTCATTGCCAAAGCAAGGAAAAAATGGACAAGATGGCTGTTGAGTTGAAAGACGCCGCCGACCGTTACCAGCTTCTTGAATAAGAAAACCGAGCGAAGGCGATGGACCTGGAGAAGGTCATGGTAGAGGCCAAGGAAGCCCGCTCTAAAATCAGAGCAGCAAAGGAGGAGCTGCGTCAGGCTGGAGATATCGCGGCTGGGAAGCCCTTTTTGTTGCGGACAAATTTCGGACATCCAAAGTATGCCCCCCTTGATCAACTGTGGAGTTCAGCAGACGCGTACGTGGATTTGGCGGCAAGTGCTCCTGATGCGGCCGAGTACTTCAAGTATCAAAAAGATCGTGAGGTGGAAAAGCTGTTCTGGTCACAGTTCCATGTTCCAGTGCGTCCGCTGCTGTTGAATGAGCGAATAACCAAGTGGGTCGAGCTCCATAGGTTGTCCGGACTTGCCATGAGGTCTGTTGTGGATCATTTGTGGCCGGAAGGGTCAAGGCCGAATAGTTATTTTAGTTTAGTGCAATAGTTCCTTGGCGTTGTGCCGCGTATCGATGCTATGAAGAGGTCGGCGTGCATAGAGGGTGCGTGGATGGCACTTGCCCGTGTCAAAACATACTGGGCAGAGATGGAGGCCACCGCTATTGCAACCCAGAGTTCGGCCATAGGCCGAGTATCTGCCGAGCACTACTTTGAAGAAGTCCTTGAAGGCGCTCGTTCAATAGAGGCTCAGTGCTCGAAGAATATAATGTTCTAGTGACATGTATTCCCATTGTAAAAACAATGTTTTATTGAATTATAAAGGTTGTGTTTATACTTTTGCCTGAAAGTATTAAGATGCCTCCTGTGCAGCCGTTTATGTATATGTGTATATAACCTGAAAGTTTGCAGTCGTCGGCTTCAGCCCCCACGCATATAATGTGGGGGTGTTCGCAAAAAACGCGTATTCACACTTGATCCAACGTCTTGGTCCATTAAGGAGGTGGTAGCGTAGCGAACGAGGCAATCGGACTATATTGCTTTAACACTTTCACTTAGCCATAGGAGTTTGATGGTGGGACTACTATATAGCCCCTGGTACTTCTGCGCTCGTCCTATTACGGGGCGCGTATGTACGTGACCGGTAAATGGCCCTTTGTTAATGCGGAGGAATCCCGAAGATTCCGCTAAGTCATCGAGTGGTTGATCAATCTCGCGCTTTATCATGACAGTCAGTTTTCGGCTTTCTCTACTGAGGTGCTCATCCGGATGAACCAAGGCACAATTGCAGTAGTTCTCCCGGTGCCACCTTAGCCGATATAGCGGAATGTAAGGTAGCAAAACACGAGAGCCGGGCAAACCCAACATTTGACCAAAGACATGATTCAGAGTTGATGCATATAAGGCCAAACTCGTGACGCCAAACACTCCCTAAGGTATTCGGTCTTTCTATCATATGCCGGGCTGAACAATGCCCTTAGTAATAAACCCCGAGTGTCCAGGTACGTGCAATATTCTGACGTGGCCAAATGCCAATAACGTCAGCATCCTTCTCGGTTGTATTGAGTATCCGGAGGATGTGAACAACAAGAGACACTAAAAAAGGTTTAGGCAGGGTCTTAATCTGAAAAGAAACCTTTGAGTGGGTCCCTGCTGCACGTCTGCGCCTGTGTCTCCGTTGTGACGTGTCCTGGACGGGTGTAGCATGATTGTTATCTGTAAAAGAGAAGAACTTAGGTGAAAGTTGTCGTGCCAAAAAATTGGTTATTCTCGATGAACCATTACAATACAAGATAAGTTAAGTTGAGCCGAACTAGCCCTATTACACGCGGGAAGCCCCTGGTACCGTCTATGAGGGTTTAACCAACAAACCAGTCTCAGATATATCTAGGGATGCACCGGACTCGTCTAACCGTGTCCGCGATCTTGATGACCCGTCATTTATTCTGGTTGGTGAGGCCGTCTAGTGTTCGGCTGTTGAAGCCTCCGCACGTCCTTCCGCGCGTAGAGAACTCTCAATATTTCCGCTAATGGTAATGATGCCACGTGGACCGGGCATCTTAAGCTTGAGACAAGCATAATGCGGTACTGCATTAAAACGAGCGAAAGCCGCTCTTCTGAGTAGTGCTTGGTAGCTGCTTCGGAATGGAGCGATGTCGAAGGTTAACTTTTCGCTTCAAAAGTTGTTGGGCGAACCGAATACAACCTCTAGTAATAGAGAGCCCGTGGAGCGGGCCTCTGGGCCTGGTATTACTCCCTTGAAGGTAGTATTACTATGGCTGATTTTTGTCGAGTCTATCCCCATTTTGCGGATTGTGTCCTAATATATCAGATTTAGACCACTGCCGCCGTCCATAAGGACTCGTGTGAGATGGTATCCGATTATTATTGGGTCTAACACCAAGGTGGCCAATCCTTCATGCCGGATGCTTGTCGGGTGATCCCTGCGATCAAAAGTGATCGGGCAAGCCAACGAGAGGTTGAACTTGGGGTGACAGGCTCTACGGCGCGTATGTCTCGGAGTGCATGTTTGCTTCTCCACTTCGTCACGTGGATCATGTTTACTATTTTAACCTATAGTGGGAATTTTTTCTGTCCTCCAGTGCTTTGCTAGTGAGGTTCGTCCTCGTCTTCGCTTGGTGTCTCCCTCCCCTTGTGTTCGGCGTTTAGCTTACCGGCCTGCTTGAAGACCTAGCATTCTCTGTGGGTATGATTTGCAGGTTTGTCGAAGGTGCCATGAATCTGACATAGTTTGTCTAGAATCTTATTTAGGTTGGACGGTCCATCTCTGCTGCCTTTGAAAGGCTGTTTCCGCTGACTTGGTCGAGAGCCCCTGAATCCGGCGTTTACCGTCGTATTATCTGGGTTGTCTTCTTTATTCCGACACTTGCTTTTACTGCATCGTGGTTTTCCATTGCCATCCCTGACTCCGGATGTGCTTGGGTCGTTGGTGCTACTGCGGGCTAACCAGCTATCTTCGCCCGCGCAAAACCGGGTCATGAGGCTTGTCAGTGCTGCCATTGTTCTTGGTTTTTCTTGGCCGAGGTGTCTGGTGAGCCATTCGTCTCGGACGTGTGTTTGAAAGCTGCTAAGGCTTCGGCGTCCGGGCAGTCGACGATTTGGTTCTTCTAGGTGAGAAACTTGTTCCAAAGCTTTCGGGCTGACTCTCCGGGCTGTTGAATTATATGACTTAAATCGTCTGCATCCGGAGGTCGGACGTAGGTCCCTTGAAAATTAGCCCGAAAAGCATCGTCGAGCTCCTCCCAACTTCCAGTTGAGTTTTCGGGGAGGCTTTTCAGTCAGTGCCGAGCTGGTCCTTTAAGCTTGAGGGGAAAGTATTTGATGGCGTGGATATCGTCTCTGTGAGCCATATGGATATGGAGGATAAAGTCCTCTATCCAGGCCCCAGGGTCTGTGGTCCCGTCGTACGCCTCCATGTTCACTGGTTTGAATCCTTCTGGGAATTCGGGGTCCAGCACCTCATCGGTAAAACATAGGGGGTGTGCGACACCCCTGTATTTTGATGTATCATGGTGTTTGGACGGTTGTAGTATTCAGTCTTGATTTTGTGCCGGAGTGCGCTTCCTAGATCCATAGATGGATCTGGTCATACTGGATTTTTGGCGCAAGTCTTCACGTAGATCGTGTGTTGACTTACGTGTGGCTTTGTTAGCCGCTCTATCGCGGCCACAAGGTGGTTGATCCGGCCGGTTGGCCATTTTAGTTTTTGCTCTGTGGGCTCTAAGGCCTCATCGTCGAATTCAGGCAGTAACTTGCGCTTCGGATAGCTCTTTGTGTGGTAACATCCACCATAATTTTCTTCGTTGTCGAGCACTTTGTTCCATCTTTTGCTGAGCGTATTTTGTGCGGCCTTAAGCCTTTGTTTTTGCTTCTTCAGACTCCTCGCTGTGGCAATAAGCCTTCTGCGGAGGTTCTCTTGTTCCAAGTGCCTTTCCGGGATGATGTGTGCATCTTTGTCCAGACTGTTTTCCTCCCCGGAGGGAGTTTGCTGAGCTTTATCCTCGGCGTCACCATGTTCGGACATCGGATCCGTACTATGTTCGCCATTTGCGGTTTCATCGTGCTCTGCCGCTGGGTCAATGTGGTCGTCGTTTCCTCTGGAGTCGACTGGAGTGTTATTTTCTCTTGCGTTGTTATCGCTGTTTTTGCCGAGGCGGGATTTGGAGCAGCGTCTATGCTGACGCTTTGTTTTCTTCCCGAGGGAGCTATTCTTCGCTTTATCCTGCCGCTCTTCTTCATTGTCTTCTTGGGTGTATCCACCATGTATATGTCATGTGGTGAGGTGGCGGTCCATTCTCCTGTGGGCGGTGGTTCCTGTTCGTCCCCTGCATCGTCGTCCATACCGTCGATGTCTTCGGAGTCGAAATTGAGCATGTCGGTTAAATCGTCGACAGTGGCTACTAAGTGGGTGGTGGGTGGGAAGTGAATTTCTTCGTTGTCCGCATCCCATTCTAGCCGGACATAGTTCGGCCAAGGTTCTCCTGACAAGGAGAGAGACCTTAATGAATTTAGCACGTCACCTAAAGGTGAGTGCTGAAAGATATCCACGGAGGTGAACTCCATGATCGGTGCCCAATCGGATTCGATAGGCACGGACGTAGGCGGCTCGGAGTCCGTGGCTGGAGATGAATCCAGTGGTTTGGCAACACGGCTCTCGTAAGGGGTGAAGTCAGTATCCGGCTCTATCGCCACTGAGGGTGCGGCTTCCATGGCAGGGGTCTATCCGCCCGTCCTTGGATGGCACAATTTGCTCCAGATTGAAGGTCGGAGTAGTTGCACGTGTGATCTCTCGAACACTGTCTTACGGCAGAGCTAAATCATGCTCGTCGCGACTGTGCGGCGCACCTGACATGGGCTCGAATCCGTCGAAGATCAAGTCTCCGCGGATGTCGGCGGTGTAGTTTAAGTTTTCGAACCTGACCTGATGGCCTGGGGCGTAGCTCTTGATCTACTCCAGATGGCCAAGCGAGCTGGCCCGTAGTGCGAAGCCGACGAATACGAAGATCTGTCCGGGGAGGAAAACCTCACCCTGGACCACATCGTTACCGATGATCAGAGGAGACATCAAGCCTTACGGTGACGGCACAGTGGAACTCTCAATGAAAGCACCAATGTCGGTGTCAAAACCGACGGATCTCGGGTAGGGGGTCCCGAACTGTGCGTCTAAGGCGGATGGTAACAGGAGGCGGGAGACACTATGTTTACCCAGGTTCGGGCCCTCTTGATGGAGGTAATACCCTACTTCCTGCTTGATTGATCTTGATGATATGAGTACTACAAGAGTTGATCTACCACGAGATCGTAGAGGCTAAACCCTAGAAGCTAGCCTATGGTATGATTGTTGTTGTCCTGCGGACTAAACCCTCCGGTTTATATAGACACCGGAGGGGGCTAGGGTTACACAAAGTCGGTTACAAAGGAGGAGATCTACATATCCGCATTACCAAGCTTGCCTTCCACGCTAAGGAAAGTCCCATCCGGACACGGGACAAAGTCTTCAATCTTGTATCTTCATAGTCCAATAGTCCGGCCAAAGGATATAGTCCGGCTCTCTGGAGACCCCCTAATCCAGGACTCCCTCACGTGCAGAGATCAATGCTTTCTTAAGTATTTCAAATGCTTCTACACAATCATCATCAAAGACAAATGGTATATCTTTCTGTAATAAATTAGTCAGAGGCCGAGAAATTTTTGAGAAGTCCTTAATGAACCTCCTATAAAAACCGGCGTGACCAAGGAAACTTCTTATACCTTTGATGTCCTTGGGACATGGCATCTTTTCAATAGCATCAACCTTGGCTTTATCAACTTCAATACCTCTTTCAGAAACTTTATGCCCCAAGACAATGCCTTCATTAACCATAAAGTGGCACTTTTCCCAATTCAAGACAAGATTAGTTTCTTCACATCTCTACAAAACTCGATCAAGGTTGCTCAAGCAATCATCAAAATAAGATCCATAGACGGAGAAATCGTCCATGAAAACCTCACAAATCTTTTCAAAAAAGTCAGAGAATATAGCCATCATGCATCTTTGAAAGGTAGAAGGTGCATTGCATAAACCAAAAGGCATACGTCTATAAGCAAAAGTACCAAAAGGGCAAGTAAAAGTAGTCTTTGATTGATCCTTAGCTGACACGGGTATTTGAGAGAAACCATAATAACCATTTAGAAAGCAAAAATGTGTATGTTTGGATAATCTTTCTAGCATTTGATCAATAAAGGGTAATGGGTAATGATCTTTTTTAGTGGCCTTATTTAATTTGCGGAAATCAATTACCATCCTATAACCTGTAATAATTCTTTGAGGAATCAATTCATCTTTATCATTAGAAACGACAGTAATACCTCCCTTCTTAGGGACACAATGGACAGGACTTACCCACTGACTATCAGAAACCACTACAAAAAAGACACATCCCTGACATTTTGGGCCGAACGAAAATAATTTTTGTCATACATATGACACTTCTATGACGATAATTGTGACAAAACCTGGTATCATCATAGATGTGGTGGTGTAGGATCGAAAGTATGTCTAGAGGGGGGTGATTAGACTACTTGACCAAATAAAAACTTAACCTTTTCCCAATTTTAGTTCTTGGCAGATTTTAGCTATTGTAGGCAAGTCAAGCAATCATCACACAATTCAAGCAAGCATGCAAAGAGTATATTGGCAGCGGAAAGTAAAGCATGCAACTTGCAAGAATGTAAAGGGAAGGGTTTGGAGAATTCAAACGCAATTGGAGACACGGATGTTTTTCCCGTGGTTCGGATAGGTGGTGCTATCCTACATCCATGTTGATGGAGACTTCAACCCACGAAGGGTAACGGTCGTGCGAGTCCACGTAGGGCTCCACCCACGAAGGGTCCACGAAGTAGCAACCTTGTCTATCCCACCATGGCCATCGCCCATGAAGGACTTGCCTCACTAGCGGTAGATCTTCACGAAGTAGGCGATCTCCTTGCCCTTACAAACTCCTTGGTTCAACTCCACAATCTTGTCGGAGGCTCCCAAGTGACACCTAGCCAATCTAGGAGACACCACTCTCCAAGAAGTAACAAATGGTGTGTTGATGATGAACTCCTTGCTCTTGTGCTTCAAATGATAGTCTCCCCAACACTCAACTCTCTCTCATAGGATTTGGATTTTTTGGAAAGAAGATTTGAGTGGAAAGCAACTTGGGGAAGGCTAGAGATCAAGATTCATATGGTAGGAATGGAATATCTTGGTCTCAACACATGAGTAGGTGGTTCTCTCTCAGAACATATGAGTTGGAATTGTGTATGTGTTCTGATGGCTCTCTCCACGAATGAAGAGGAGGTGGAGGGGTATATATAGCCTCCACACAAAATCCAACTGTTACACACAGTTTTCCAATCTCAGTGGGACAGAATCAACAAACTCGGTCGGACCGAAAAGGTAAACCTAGTGACCGTTAGAGATTTTTGGTGGGACTGACATGCAACTCGGTAGGACCAATATGGTTAGGGTTTGGGCATAACGTAATCTCGGTGAGACCGATTACACAAACTCGGTGAGACCGAGTTTGGTAATAAGCTAACCAGAGAGTCGGTCAGGCAAACTCGGTGGGACCGATTTGCTCTTTCGGTGAGACCGAAAAGTTACAAAAGGGAAACAGAGAGTTTACATTGCAATCTCGGTGGGACCGATTCGCTCTTTCGGTGAGACCAAAAACTTACGAAAGGGAAACAGAGAGTTTGCAATCCCATCTCGGTGAGACCGAGATCCCTATCGGTAGAACCGAATTGCTAGGGTTTGGAAGTGGCTTATGACAAGTGAAACTCGGTGGCGCCAGATAGAAAGAATCTGTAGGACCGAGTTTGGCTTAGGGTTTAGGTCATATGTGGATATGGGAAAGTAGTTGAGGGTTTTGGAGCATATCACTAAGCACATGAAGCAAGAGGCTCATTAAGCAACACCTCATCCCTCCTTGATAGTATTGGCTTTTCCTAAAGACTCAATGTGATCTTGGATCACTAAAATATAAAATGAAGAGTCTTGAGCTTTTGAGCTTGAGCCAATCCTTTGTCCTTAGCATTTTGAGGGTTCCACTTTCACATCCATGCCATTCCAATCATTGAGCTTTCCTGAAATAGTCATCTTGGAATAGCATTAGCTCAATGAGCTATATGTTGTTATGAATTACCAAAACCACCTAGGGATAGTTGCACTTTCAATCTCCCCCTTTTTGGTAATTGATGACAACATATAGATCAAAGCTTCGACAAATGATAATAAGCATGAAATATATCGTCGCTTTGAGAAGTATGTGACAAGTAAGAGCTCCCCCTAAATTTGTGCATATTTAAAATTTGCTTTGGACTGCAAATGCACAAAGAGTTAGAGTCATGGGTTACTCTTCCATGTCACATACATCTTGGTGGAGTGCTTAAAATGATAAGAATGAAATACATGCACTCATCACCAAGAATAGTGAATGATCACATAAGATAGATAAGATGATAATATTAAGCAAACATTAAGTGTAGCTTATGATCAAACACATGATCATCAATGTCTCACGAGCAATGACATAGTATCTCACACAAAAGCAAACAAAGTTCGAAAAACCACCAAATAAAACAAGAGAGAATAAAAGCAACACGAAAAGCAACACTCTCTCTCGAAGCCTATGATCTATACATTTTCTCCCCCTTTGGCAACAAGTTACCAAAAAGTTCCTAGAAAATGCATAGTGCTAAGTCGACACTCAGGCTTGATCTTCAGGTGGTGGTGGAGTCCGGAGCACTCCAAGGACGAAGCCTTCTGTAGACGTGGTCGGAGTCGAGGCTGAAGTGGACGCTGGAGCTGGTGGAACTGAGGCTGTAGCTGGTGCAGACGTGGTGGCTCTGGGGTCAGCAACTGGCACTGCAGACGACCTCGGACCTCGTGGCACTCTGGCAAAGGCATCAGTTGTAGTCTTGCCTCTCCTCTCCTGCATGTCATCCTGGAGCTGCTCCACTGCAGTCTGAATCTCTGTCACTTTGACATCCAAGTCATAGAACTTTTGTTCCATGATCCGCTCTAAGCTTGCCTGGTTCTGAGTTAGGGTGGCTAGTCCTTGCTCAATCCGCAGGGTGGATGCAATCAAGTAACCAAGCTGCTCTTGTTTGGTTTTCAGGAAATATTCAGATGCCTCCTCTTGAGTAGGCATCTTGGCAGCTTTCTCCTTCCTCGCCTTCTCCTTCTTGGCTTGTGCTTGGGCAGATGATGTCTCATTCTCAGTCATGACCACTTGATTATCTTCAAAGTCTGGACGGATGGGCAGGTGTTCCTTGTCCAATAAGTATATGCCCGTGTCCATCTTAGAGTTGATGAGCTCCTGAATCTGTGGGGGCATATCCACAGCTCCTCTTCTGGTCTACTGCTGTCCTCTTAATTGTTTCAATCATAAGGCTCATGACTTTGAATTTCTGTGGCACGTCAAAGATATGAAGAAAGTTGATTGCGTGGCCCCTGATCACCTTGTGATCTCTAGACTTGGGCAATAGGGTGTGCCTAAGAATCCAGTTGATGGTTGGCAGCCCTGACAGAAGATAGTGTACTGAGCCAAACTTGAACGTATCAAGTGCTTCATTTGGAATCTCCTTGTACATGTTTGACATTGAGTTGTGGTCCATCTTCTTCTTGGCATAAATGTCCAAGTCATCGTCATGCTCTTCTGGGGCATTAATCAGCTGAGCCCATTCAGCAACTGTAGACTGGTACCTCGTACCCTCTGACATCCATACAATCCTACCATCTGGATAGAAATGGGTTGTGGAGTAGAACTGCATGATGAGTTACTCGTTCCACTTTGTGAGCTTCTGCCCAACAAAGTCCTCTACTCCACATGCCTTGAAGCTGTCCTGCACTCCAGGGTAGTACTCTTCGTTGTCCTTGATGTATTGCCAATCAACCCATCTCATATCACAGACAATTGGCTTCTTGTCTAGCAGCACTGTCTCATAAAAGTCTTGCTACTCCTTGGTGTGAAACCTGTAGTCAACTGCAGTCCTTCTCCTTGAAGCATACGGGTCTGCTTCTCTCCACTTCCGGAGCCCTGAATCTCTCCTGAGTTTCATATCCTCAGCCACAAGATGAGCATCATTGTGGTATGGGATCTTGGGCTTGAGCTTTCTAAGAACATTCTTTTCTTCTTCTTCTGCAGCTTCAGGCACTGGGGCCTTGTTCTTCTCAGTAGCTGGGATGCTTCTTGTGTTCCTCTTTGGCTTTGGCTTTGCAGCTAGCTTGGCCTTGGAAGCAGCTGCCCTTGTTCTTATGGCATCACCCATCAGCTTGGGTGCCTTAGGTGCTGGTGCAGCTACCTCTTCTTCTTCCTCCTCATCTTCCATGATGGAAGCCTTGCCAAGCACTCTGGCTACAGTTTTCTTCATCCTTTCTTTCCTCTTCTTGCCTTCAGCAGCAACTGGCTCAATGGGAGTGGGCTTCTCAGTTGAAGCTCTGGCCTTTGACATAGGCTGCCTGCCTGCTGGCCTTTTGATCTTCATCCCTGGTTTTATGCCCTGTGCTGGCTCAACTCTCTTGGAAGTTGCTTCCTCTTCTGCCACATAATCCTCATCTTCTGAGTCTGAGGTTCTCTTCTTTCTCTATCTTGTGGCAGCTTTAGGCAGATTGCTAGGGGTGCTCCTGCTACCATCATCTGAGGAACTTGAGGGACTAGTGCCCTCACTCATCTGCACTTGCTGCTCTGACAAGTTCTGGCTATCACTTTGGTCTGACATGATGCAAACTCTGACTGCTGACCCTGTGAATAGGTTATAGATGAGATAGAGTAGATAAGCATCACAAAATGCAGAGATTTTTGCAAAAGAATAATTCAAAAACTTAGTTTTAGTTTCCCACTGAAAGCATCTCGGATCTACCGATTTCTAAACTCGGTGATACCGAAGCAGTTTTGGCACCTAAACTAGTGAACTCGGTTAGACCGAGTCGCAGTTCGGTGGCACCGAGACTGCTAGGGTTTCACAGACTTCCAAAATCGGTCACACCGATAAGTAATTCTCGGTCAGACCGAGTCTCACTTGTGCAATGGCATAAGCCAAATCGGTGGAACCGAGTTTTTCAACTCGGTGGGTCCGAGATGGTTTCGACGGAAACCTAACCCTAAAATTTTCGAATTAAACCTAATCTACGAGTTCATTGACTGGATAGAAGTTTAACAAACGTGGCAAGAATCATGATGATCACAATGTGCTAAGAATCGGATTGGTGAATAGCATAAAGATCGAGTCCATACCCTAGTTCGGCGGAGACTTGCTACGGCGGCAACGGCGGGGTTGAATTTCCGTTGACGGCGACGGAGACCAGCGACTGGAGGCGGCTGGCGGCAAGGAGACGATCCGGAGACCAAGTTGGCAGAGCAGGCTATCGCGCGGGCGAAGGGGTTCGGAGAAATTTCCAAATTTTTGCCCGTGACTATATATAGCCCGACCCTGTCGGTGTGACCGAGTGGAACAACTCGGTGGCACCGAGATGCAAAACTGTATACAGTTGTTGCAACTCGGTGTGACCGAATGGTTCAAATCGGTTGCACCAAGATTGAAAACCTAGATCAACTTAATGATCTCGGTAGGACCGAAAGTAGGGTATCGGTCAGACCGAGAATCATAAAGAGATTTTGGAAGTTTAAGTCTATGACGAATCGGGGACTCCGAGCGCTCCTCACACAGAGTGGTTCGAATCTGACTTGATCAAATTTTGTGATGTAGCATGAATAGAGTTTGAGATGAGAAAAGCATAGATAGCTAGAGGAGGTTCTTAGGCATTCTTGTCCATCCACTTGGCAAAAGGAAATAAAACCAAACAATCAAAACAAAAAGTGGATGTCCTCGAATGAGTAAAATATGCAACCAGCATGCTCACACAATAAGATGGCAAATGAAATATGTGACAAGGCATGCACAACCAATTCTAGCATCTATCAAGCAATTTGCGATGACAAGGTCATCTATATATGAGTATATTGACTTAGGAGTCAAATGAGAACACTTGATCATAGGTCATACTCATTGTTTAAGCTCAAGTGGGGTTACCACTTTTACATAAAGCATTGTTGTGTTCACATCTTTAGAGTTGCTTTAGCTCAAGTCTTAGAGTAAAGCTCCCCTAGATGTGATATCCCCTCTTAGAGGGATGAACTAACCTCGGGTTTTGTCGATGATGACTTCATGTAGATGTTGAAGATGTGGATGCTCAATGTTGATGTAGATCACTTGGAGCTATCCATTTGAGTGAATTGCACTTTCAATACCTACATGAGTTAGTCCCACAAGGAACAAACAAGGATATCCATAGACATAGAGTGATGCACACACAAGATGATGTCCATGAAAACTTTTAGGTTACCTTGTCCCTTGTCTTACCAACAAGAGGGTTTGTGACTCCTTGAACTAGTGCAAGATGTGGAAGTTGATTGCACTTGTTCTTGCCAAAATTATAAGAGTGAAGTATGTTGGCGGAGTCACCCTCAAGAACTCTCTAGTTCTTCTTCTTTTGGATCCACACCATCTTGATGGGAATCCTTGGAGTTGTAGTCATACTTGATGAAGTGGAACTTGAAGTAGTCTTGGGAATCCACTTGACTAAGGTCTTAGGAGCTTCTTCAAATGCATCAATTTCCTCTTGAAGCTTGTCCTTGCCTTTTTGCTTGTAGTCTTGTGGTGGAAGATCATCTTGAGCTTGTGTCCCCTTGAAAGAAGTATCATACTTCTCTTGTTGAGGAACAAACTTTGTCTTGGGGTATTGATCTTCTTCCCACTCAACTCCATTGGCATTGAACTTTCGTTCAAAACCAACGCCTTGATTCTTCCGGTGCATTCCTTGCTTGCGCACAATTTCCTCGAATTGCTTACTCCCAGCAAGGCTTTTGTACACTCCTTTCTCTATAATTCCCTTCAATAAGCTATTTTCTTGCTCAAGTGTAACTTGGCTAAGAGAATCATTAGTGGAATCAAGAGAACTACTAGAAGCAACAATATTGGATTTAGCATGATCATTGTTACTGCTAGAGGAAGAATCTTTCTTGTTCTTGTTAATAGACTTGACTTGAGGCATGTAAGTGGATAAGAGTAAACGCTTGGCAATGTAAGAAGAACTTTTCTTGCGGAGATCATCATTGATTGCTTTTAAGAACTCATGCTCTTGCTCAAGATTGAGCTTTTCAAAGCGTAATTTCTCATGAGCTCTTAAAAGTTCTCGATGATCTTCGAAGATACTTTCATGAGCTAACTTAAGAGTGTTTAGTTGTTTAGTTAGAGCCTCAATCTTCTCCTTATCGTTGTCATTCATTTTATCTTGATTAGCATGATTAATTGACGTTTCATCATAGTATTCATCACTAGAGTTGTCAACAAGCAAATCATCACCTAACAAGTCATCTTCATCACTATTGAAATCAACATACTTGGGGTGTGTTACCTTAGGACCTTTGGTCATGAAGCATCTTCCAATTCCTTCATTTGGTGAGTCAAATATGTCGTAGGAGTTGGTGGACACAAGTGCTAGACCGGCAACACCTTCATCTTGAGTATCTTCGGAGTCAGAGTGATAACTTCTCTCGGAGTGGCTGTCGGAGTCGGATCTGGATACCCATTCACCAACATGAGCTTGATATCTTCGTTTTGTGTAGCTCCTTGATGATTTTTCCTTCCTTTCCGAATCCTTGCTTCTCCGTGAGTATCTTTGTTCATAACGATCATCTCTACTCATTCTCTCTCTTGGTGGTGATTCTTTGCTTCTTCTTTTTGGAGAATCTTCTCTTCTCTTGTAGGGAGCCGTACACTCATTGGAATAGTGTCCGGGTCTTCCACAACTGTAGCAGTTTCGCTCTCGACTAGAAGATCTTTTGTCATTGTAGGACCTTGACTTGAAGCTTCTATCTTTGCTTCTACTCTTGTAGAACTTGTTGAAGTTCTTCACCATTAAGCTCAATTCTTCATTGAAGTTTTGTTTCTCACTTGATGATGTAGGGGCTTCACATGAGGCTTTGTAGGCACCACTTGATTTGTTGTGAAGTTCCTCTTTATCCTTAAGTGACATCTCATGAGCAACAATTCTTCCAATCACCTCCGTTGGCTTGAGATCTTTGTAATTGGGCATCATTTGGATCAATGTGCACATGGTATCATATTTTCCATCCAAGGCTCTTAGAATCTTCTTGATGATGAATCTATCGGTCATCTCTTCACTTCCTAAGCCGGCAATCTCATTTGTGATGAGAGCAAGCCTAGAGTACATTTCAGCGACACCTTCACCATCCTTCATTTTGAACTTGTCAAGTTGACTTTGAAGCACATACAACTTGGATTCCTTGACGGAGTCGGTACCTTCGTGCATATCAATCAAAGTGTCCCAAATTTCCTTTGCATTCTCAAGACGGCTGATTTTGTTGAATTCTTCGGGGCACAATCCGTTGAAGAGAATATCACAAGCTTGAGCATTGTATTGCAACATCTTCAACTCATCCGCGGTAGCTTCACGGTTTGGTTCTTTCCCATCAAAGAAGTCACCTTGCAAACCAACACACACAATAGCCCAAACGGCGGGGTTATGCCCAAGAATATGCATTTTCATTTTATGCTTCCAACTAGCAAAATTAGTACCATCAAAGTAAGGACCTCTACGGTGATAATTTCCCTCGCTAGACGTCATACTCTCCTAGGTTGTGAAACCAAGGCTATGACCACCAAAAGCTATGGAGATCAAAGCAAATGAAGACCAAAGCTCTAATACCACTTGTAGGATCAAAAGTATGTCTAGAGGGGGGGTGATTAGAATACTTGACCAAATAAAAACTTAACATTTTCCCAACTTTAGTTCTTGGCAGATTTTAGCTATTGTAGGACAAGTCAAGCAATCATCACACAATTCAAGCAAGCATGCAAAGAGTATATTGGCAGCGGAAAGTAAAGCATGCAACTTGCAAGAATGTAAAGGGAAGGGTTTGGAGAATTCAAACGCAATTGGAGACACGGATGTTTTTCCCGTGGTTCGGATAGGTGGTGCTATCCTACATCCACGTTGATGGAGACTTCAACCCACGAAGGGTAACGGTCGCGCAAGTCCACGGAGGGCTCCACCCACGAAGGGTCCACGAAGTAGCAACCTTGTCTATCCCACCATGGCCATCGCCCACGTAGGACTTGCCTCACTAGCGGTAGATCTTCACGAAGTAGGCGATCTCCTTGCCCTTACAAACTCCTTGGTTCAACTCCACAATCTTGTCGGAGGCTCCCAAGTGACACCTAGCCAATCTAGGAGACACCACTCTCCAAGAAGTAACAAATGGTGTGTTGATGATGAACTCCTTG
The DNA here is from genome assembly GCF_002162155.2 of Triticum dicoccoides. Taxonomy (NCBI): domain Eukaryota; kingdom Viridiplantae; phylum Streptophyta; class Magnoliopsida; order Poales; family Poaceae; genus Triticum; species Triticum dicoccoides. Next base: position 480,345,792 of record NC_041384.1, on the reverse strand, counting down.
CTCTTGTGCTTCAAATGATAGTCTCCCCAACACTCAACTCTCTCTCATAGGATTTGGATTTTGTGGAAAGAAGATTTGAGTGGAAAGCAACTTGGGGAAGGCTAGAGATCAAGATTCATATGGTAGGAATGGAATATCTTGGTCTCAACACATGAGTAGGTGGTTCTCTCTCAGAACATATGAGTTGGAATTGTGTATGTGTTCTGATGGCTCTCTCCACGAATGAAGAGGAGGTGGAGGGGTATATATAGCCTCCACACAAAATCCAACCATTACACACAGTTTTCCAATCTCGGTGGGACCGAATCAACAAACTCGGTCAGACCGAAAAGGTAAACCTAGTGACCGTTAGAGATTTTCGGTGGGACTGACATGCAACTCGGTAGGACCGATATGGTTAGGGTTTGGGTATAACGTAATCTCGGTGAGACCGATTACACAAACTCGGTGAGACCGAGTTTGGTAATAAGCTAACCAGAGAGTTGGTCAGGCAAACTCGGTGGGACCGATTTGCTCTTTCGGTGAGACTGAAATGTTACAAAAGGGAAACAGAGAGTTTACATTGCAATCTCGGTGGGACCGATTCGCTCTTTCGGTGAGACCGAAAACTTACGAAAGGGAAACAGAGAGTTTGCAATCCCATCTCGGTGAGACCGAGATCCCTATCGGTAGAACAGAATTGCTAGGGTTTGGCAGTGGCTTATGACAAGTGAAACTCGGTGGCGCCGGATAGAAAGAATCGGTAGGACCGAGTTTGGCTTAGGGTTTAGGTCATATGTGGATATGGGAAAGTAGTTGAGGGTTTTGGAGCATATCACTAAGCACATGAAGCAAGAGGCTCATTAAGCAACACCTCATTCCTCCTTGATAGTATTGGCTTTTCCTAAAGACTCAATGTGATCTTGGATCACTAAAATATAAAATGAAGAGTCTTGAGCTTTTGAGCTTGAGCCAATCCTTTGTGCTTAGCATTTTGAGGGTTCCACTTTCACATCCATGCCATGCCAATCATCGAGCTTTCCTGAAATAGTCATCTTGGAATAGCATTAGCTCAATGAGCTATATGTTGTTATGAATTACCAAAACCACCTAGGGATAGTTGCACTTTCAGGTGGGCTCCTACTTCTATGACAAAAAGTCATGACAGAAAATGGGTTTTCCGTCCTGGGCGTGCCGGATACGCAGCTGCATGACATTCTTTGGGCCGTCCATGACGGAAAAAAACTGTGTTAGAAGCGAGGGCGAGGAAAATTTTGGGGAGTTCCCGGTTACGGTGGGAGGTTGGGGGCCGAGCGATGCGCGTTTCTCTCATACACATACACGCGTGTGTGCGAGGCGTTGGCTCTAACTGAACCCGAGCGAGGCGTTGGGCTCTAACTGAACCCGAGCGATTGCACTGCAGGCTACGCGTTACTGAACCCGAACGATCGATCGATGGCTGTTAACTGAACCGATCAAGCGATTCCTTCGCTACTGCTGCTAACTGAAGCCGATCGATGTTGCCTCTGGATGAACAGTGTGCGTTGCGGGGGGGTTGGATGAACAGTTCCCGGTGGGGGTGGATGAACAGGACCCCGTGGTGTTGCCTTTAGATGAACAGGACCCCGATCGATCGAGGTTGTCGGGGCTGGATGAACAGGACCCCGTGGAGGGCTGGATGAACAGGACCACCCCGTGGAGGGCAAGATGAACAGTAGACGGTGGAGGGCAGGATGAACAGTAGCCCGTGGAGGGGTGGTTGAACAGGAGCCCATGGAGAGGGTTGGTTGAACAGTAGCCGGTGGAGTAGCGCGCGATGGAGGCTGGATGAACAGGAGCCCGTGGATGAACAGTCGCAGGTGGAGGCTGGAGGAGGTCGACGGTGGATGAACAGTAGCTCCTGGAGGCTGGAGGGGGTCGACGGTGGAGATGAATAGTATCCCGTGGAGTCACGTTTTGCGGTATGCCACACCCCTCCCGATGAACAGGACCCCCCGTTTCGACCGTAGCGCTCCAACACAAGTCCGTTTTGTCCGTTTTGCGGTACGCCACACCCCTCCCGATCAACAGGACCCCCGTTTCGACCGTAGGAGGTCCGTTTCCTCCGTTTTGCGGTACGCCAGACCCCTCCCGATGAACAGGATCCCGTTTCGTACGTGGCCGGTCGAACACAAGGCCGTTTCCTTCGTTGTGCGGTACGCCAGGCCTCGTTTCCATCGCCTGTTCCGTCCAAGCCCTCCCGATGAACACGACCACGCATTCCGTTCCGACCCAGCCGGTTGGCTCCCACGCGTTCCGTTGCCTCCCGATGAACACGACGCATTCCGTTGCCTCCCCATGAACACGACGCATTCCGTTGCCTCCCCATGAACACGACGCATTTCGTTTCCTCCCCATGAACACGATGACGACACTGTTTCTCCGTTCTGACCCAGCCATGTACACGAGCCCTGGCCATACATATGCGTGAGTAGGGGTTCGAGACCCTGCCCGTATGTACGTATGTGGCCGTATTTTCTTTCTTGCACCCTGGACGCTGTACGTACGTGTACATGCTACGTGCGCGCCTCTACTACGACACGTACGTGCCTCTACTATGACACGTGTGCGCCTCTACATCGACCAGTATATATGTACGTACACGTTCGCGACCAGAATGACAACGCTACGTACGCTTCGGCCAGGTGGGTCCCGACTGTCAGGCACTTCCTTGCCTGCGAAGATGTAGCTGGTGGGTCCCAGCAGTCAGGCGGGTGAATCGTTTTGTTTTTTGTTTTCTTTTGCCCGGAAACACTTCTTTGCATGCGAAGATGTAGCTAGTGGGTCCCAGCAGTCAGGGGGGCGAATCATTTTTTTTCGGACGCACTTCCTTGCGTGCGAAGATATAGCTGGTGGGTCCCAGCAGCCAGGGGGCAAATCGTTTTTTTCGGAGGCACTTCCTTGCATGCGAAGATGTAGCTGGTGGGTCCTAGCTGTCAGGGGGAAAAATTCGCGAAATACGGTGGCCCATCCGGTGGGTCCCCGCTGTCAGGTGGAGGAATAATTATTTTGCGCGTAATAAGAAGGCACTTCCTTGTTGCGGCCGTGGACCCAGCTGTCAGCCTCTCCACGTACAGTCCACGTCCGATGGAAGCCATTCCTTGACCACGATGACCACGCCGCGCCGAGAGCACCAGGGCGGTGGACGACAGCGAGGCCTAGGAAGGGGACGACGCGGAGCCGGGGAAGACGTGGTAGTGGATGCCCACGCGTAGAGGAGTATGAGGGTTCACTCGTTCGGCTGCAGTGTGAGGCTGCCGTCGCCGCAGAATAACAGGGGGTGTGGGTGCGTAGAGGGATGGCCTGGCCAGCGGTGGGAGTAGTAGGGGCGGTGAGGCCTCCGCGACATCACAGCCGGCCACGGGTGGCAGGAGCAGGCGGCACGACCGGCGCTACTTTGGGCGGCTGGAGCAAGAAAACCAGAGGTTGAAGAAGCACTACGGCCGTTGGATGGGCATCGTACGGTCACTGGAGCTAGAATCGTTCATATATTGACTAAAGTTGACAAAGGCCTCCGTCCCAGTCAACTTAGTAGGCCCACAAGTCAGCCTCCCACCAAGGTGGGTCCCAGCTAGCAGGGGGTATTCATTTTTTTGTGCGTAATAAGGAGGCACTTCCGGTGGGTCTGAGCTGACAGCGGGGGGGGGGAATGTTTTTTCGCGAAATATGGTGGCCCGTCCTGTGGGTCCCAGCAGTCAGGGAGAAACGTTTTTTTCGCGGAATACTGGTGGCCTGTCCGGTGGGTCCCTGCTGTCATGTGGAGGAATAATTATTTTTCGCGTAATAAGGAGGCACTTCCTTGCGGCTGTCGTGGACCCAGCTGTCAGCCTCTCCACGTACAATACTCTTCCGATGGAAGTTGGTCGTTGACCACATTGACCACGCCGTGCCGAGAGCACCATGGTGGTGGACGACGGCGAGGCCTAGGAAGGGGACGACGCGGAGCCGGGGAAGACGCGGCAGCGGAAGCCCGCGCGAAGAGGAGTACGAGGGTTCACCGGTTCGGCTGCGGTGTGAGGCTGTCGTCACCACAGAATAACAGGGGGTGTGGGTGAGTAGAGGGATGCCCTAGCCAGCGGTGGGAGTAGTAGGGGGCTCTGAGGCCTGCGCAGCAGCACAGCCGGCCACAGGAGGCGGGAGTAGGCGGTCCCGTCGGTGCTGCTTTGGCGGCTGGGGCAAGAAGATCAGAGATTGAAGAAACACGACAGGCGTTGGATTGACATCCAACGGTTACGTCTGCTAGAATCATTTGTTGACGCATATAATAACTAAAAAAAACTTGCATACGCGTCAACTAAACAGGCCCACAAGTCAGACCACTCCCTCATTTTTAATAATTTATATATAGCTCATGGCAACTTCTTATGCAATTTATTGCAGTCGTTTTTTTGGTTGGCCAGGGCCAATTTCGCATATTTCTGTGGGTTCCAAATTATTTTTAATACCGAAATGTCGATCCAAATTTAAAGTACTTTGAAGATATATTTAAATTAGGTTAATGCCCAGTGAAATAGGAATATGAAAATGTGAAAAAATTCAGAAATTATAAAGTAATTGCCAATTTGTCATCTGTTTTTGTATTTACAACCCATTTCATATTACTTTCAAGATTTGCAGGCGTCTTGAAAGAGTTGCAGCCCATCAGGGTGTAGAAAAATAAGTAGACCTGGATTGGGTATTCTTTAGAAAAAAAATAAACTGGGCTCATTTTCACAAAGAAAAAATAGCTGGGCTGGTCACATGGTGAACATAAAATATAAGCCTGGGCTAGACGGGCCACAGCCCAGTTCAAACCCTGCTCCGTCTCAACAATACCAAACAAAAAAATACTGCTCGAGTAGCTACGTCCCAGGTGTCAGCCGATCTTGTGTTGTTCTCTTGTCTATTGACTATATACGCTCACAATGTCGTGGGTCCCAGATGTTAGGAAAACACTAGGAGGAAGCATTTTATTTTTCCATATGCTGACGTGATGGGCCCCTACTGTCATCCTCTCCACGTACTTCTGCCGATTCCTATTGTTTGTTGACCATGTTGACAACGCGAGAGGGCGGCGCCACAGCAAGCGCACCAAAGCGCGCGGAGGACATCGGCGTTACCATTTAGGAGATGATGGGGCGGCGATGCGTGCGCTGAGGCACAGCCAGCCGTGGGAGGCGGAAGCAGGCGGCCTCGCCAACGCTGGTTTGGTTTTGGCGGCTGGAGGAAGACAGAACTTAAGAAACACGACAGACTGTAAAAGCAGCAGGAGTACTTAACAACCTTAACTGAAACCAGCAGGGGCACTTAACAACCAAAGCTAAAAGCAGTATGAGTACTTATACAGGTTCAACCGTACAAAGCACGCCTCGAACAGTGCTACTTTGCCTACAGTTAACCAAGGGTGAGGCCGCCAAGCCCCAGGACAAGGCCTAGGCTCCACCCCACGCATCCACAACCTTCTGAAAACGGCTTCATCTCGCAACGTGGTCAATAAACAGGATATTCGCTTTAGAGCCATGGAAAAGCATGAACATAATCTTCTGTCCTATTCTCCAAGATGGACAGGCCTTCATTATTTGAGACCACCCATGAATAAGTATCTTTTCACCTCCAAGGGGAATTGAGTAGGTCGACATAAACATCATGTTGTGACCAAGCGCAAGTCTGACCCGACCGTGGTCAGGCATCTGTCTAGGAACAATAGAACTCCGCAGTTCCTGTTTCAAGAAGATCATAGCTGTAAAACTGTGTATAAGCAATAGTTTATGAACAACATATATAACAGAAAATAGCTCGTACCATAAGTTTCTCGACATAGTTGGACCTGTTCAACGAGTGCAGCAGTGGCACACATATCCCACGTGGCCTTCCACCATTGAAACACCCCACAAGGACCTCAAGACGATCAATAAAGTGTAGGAACTTGTGGATGTCGATCCAGTCAACTTCAGTGCCATTAGTAACAGCCGAGTTATTACAGAGTAACAAACGAGCAGACTGCTTAACTCTGAAAAAACCTACACGTGCCACCAATTATAAGAAAATATTAGTTAGAAGTAGCACCTTTGTGAGAGATTCATTGCTACTTCTAAAGTTAAATTGTGATTAGTTAGACAGAATAGGTGGATTAAGAAGTAATCGAGGCAACAAGCAAGAACCAGATACAAAACTAACATGGATGAACAATTGGAATGACGTCGGGGTGGAAGATCGCAGTGAAGATGAGACCAGGTTCCGCTATTTCCGTCAACATTCGTGTGCCAACTTTCAGTCCGTAACACTTGAGAAAGTTTATCCAAGTTCGTCCATAAAAAAGCAACGATCTTCTTGGTTCATGAACCCAACTCAGAACTTATATCCATGGCTTGTCTTCACTGTGACCATTAAACTAGTATATTCAGTTATAGCAAGGCTGAGCATCTTGAGTACATGTGTTCTGGCAGAGCAAATAATACACTGCAGGAAAAATAATATGAGAACACAGCATGTTCAAAAAAAAACCACCCTCCTGGATAGAAAAGAGGATTCTAGGAACATATTGTGCGCATTTCAAAATGTTGTGTTAGGATGAGAAGGAACAAGTGTGGCGTCTCGTCGAGGGCGCAGAAACCTGTAGGGTACTCGCACTTTGGGCACTGCAAATGAAACACACTAGATTCAGTAGGAAGAAAAATGCATCAACGGCGGCGGCTGCCATCCTAGGATTACCTGTGACCAAGGGACTTGGATTTATTGGGGATGGATGAAGAATTCGTACCTGGTTCTCCATGAGAAAACCCTATGCAATCGCCGAGAGGGGGTTTTCTCTGAACAAGCAGACGAGGGACAAGGGGATTCAGGCCCAGTGAAATATTGCCGCTTCATCCGTCCATCTTACTGCTAAAGCTGGAAAGGGGGGTTGTGATTTGACGGCTCATTGGGCATTACTGCGGCGCTACGACCGGGGTGTGTCTACTGTGAAGTTGTGCACTCTAATTTGTGCATATGGCACATGGACCCCGTTGCCGGTTGCCCCACATATCAGCGAAAGGAAGTAGAAAGACAGGAGTAACTAGTTACACATAAATATATATTTTGACAGAGAGATACTCCCTCTGTAAATAAATATACAAATCTTTTATATCACATGCTCACCTTGCCGAACTCCCTCTGCAACGCACGGGCATTATGTGATAAATAATACCGTCGTACTACTTATACACACAGGACGCTTGTTTCACCGTGCCAGATTATTACATCAAAATCTCTCACGGGATAGATCAGTTCGGCAGTTGCGTGCTGCTACTGAAGAATTTCAAAGTTGATTTGGACCAGCTCTCCTTGCCGAGAAAGTTTGATTTTGACATCATCCCCTACCGCAAGATATGATTTAGATTTGAACCTTGACCATCCTTTAGCATCAATCATCATGCGACCGTCCTTTGTACTTACGGTATATTGAGCAGGTTCATTCACACCAAGGCTGTGCATGGTAAGAGAAACTTGGCCGCGGTCACCCGGATTGTTGAACGACTCCCTTGTTGCTCTAGGAATTCTCTGTTTGCAAACAAGAAGACATACCCAAACAGTTAGATCAACACGGTGAATTATGTGAAACAACATGGAAAGAAAAAAGAACGAAGCACTTGGGCGGCCAATGCTTACCAAGAAGGACTTTGGTATATGAAGTGCGAACTGCAGCCTAGTCTGTTGCTGGTACAACTTCACGGGCCGGAGCAGATGCAAGTGCAAGTGTTGGTGCAGGTGCCGAAGCCGCTGCTGCTGCCAGAGATGGTGCTCCTTGTACAGCTGGTAGCGGTGTCGGAGCAGGTGCCAGTGTCGATGCCCGATCCTCCGGTAGATTAGACAGATCCACTGACGCAGTCGGTGCCAAATCCTCAGCTGGATCAGACTAAGCTCCTGCCGCTGTTAGTGCTAGAGCAACTGTCGGTGCTTGATCCGTGCCAGACAGCGGCGATCGTGTCTGGTCTGCTATGATCAGCTTTCTAACTTGACTAGGATCCGTGACCGTGATCCAATTTTTTTATTCATTTCTTTTAAATGCGAGAAGGACTAATTGTGGCGTTTTTGTTAAACCAAACTGCAGTTCATCATAGGGATTCAGCTTGTACTCAAACAACAGACTGATCCAATTTTTTCCAGTAATATAAGTGATGGACAGTGCCTTCGTTACTGACACGACATAAGAAGTGAAACCTGCAAAAATAGCCATCGTAGAGCAAACCAAACAGTTTATTCTGTGATGAATGTCACATGGCAAAACCTGCATCGTAAAATTGCAGGAAAAGAAAGAAAACATGACATTAAATCAATAAGATTTAGACAGTAAATCAATAAGATTTACTTGATGTGACACGAGTGAATCCTTACCAGGAAATCACTATGTTGAAGTACTAAACAGAAGATTGATCATCCCACTACGCGTGGCATGCACGGGCTCCGCCTACTCCCACAAGCAGGATAGTCCAAAGGTCGTGACAAATCGTATGGACCGAACATCCATGGGACTGGAAATCCTGGTGGGTGTGATAAACCCTGCAATGCATACAGATATTGGAGTGTAACCATAATTGATAAACCGCCCTCACAAAAAATATGATCTGGATACTTCAAAATATACATACTGAATTGAGTGGACAGACATTAACATAGACCGTTCTCAGGACTGACCACACACCAAAAGCGGCAGTACTAATAAACAATACAGGGTTCACAAACACAAATCAAGTACTCCCTCCGTTCGGAAATACTTGTCTTAGAAATGGTTGTATCTAGACTTGTTTTAGTTCTAGATACAACCATTTCTAAGACAAATATATCCGAACGGAGGGAGTACTGAACAATAGTACTTACTACAGACAAGCAAAGTTGCACTAACTAAACTGTGTAGACTATTTCTTGCCACCGACCAACGGGATGAACCCCGCATAACTGACTAGGCCATGGACTTCGTGTGAGATGTCTACATGCACCATCACCATCTTGTCAACCTTGGAGAGCCTAATAAAGTGGCCTTTCCACTCATAAACATGATGATGAAGACAGGCCGCATCAAATTTGTTGGGAAGCTTTACAAGAACCACACCCTTCGTAATCGAAGGCACAACCAGGAAATTGTTGTGGTCAAGTACAGCCTCGAGAACACGCCTAACAACAATGCTACAGGAAAACACTAGTTCAGGACACGTGGCGACAAGGACATAGCAGTTGGATAGTTCAGTAGTAGAACTCATCATTAGGTCTTCCAGTTCACACGGCATGACTTTGAGAACTTCATCTCCACCGCGGACCTGGTTCTAATTCAAACAAAAACCATATTTTATTACTACCTCCATTCAGAAATATAAGATGATTTTTGATATTATACTCCATATATGACTACATATACGCACAAAAATGAGTGAACAAAGACACTAGAACATGTCTTCAAAGGCATGAGAGCTGAGGGATTACATGCAATATCCATAACACAAGTTACTGAGGCAAATATACCCTCTTAAAAGGTAGCATTGATGTTCATAAAGTACTCCCTCTGTCCCAAAATTCTTGTCTTAGATTTTTCTAGATACGGATGTATCAAGTCACATTTTAGTATTAGATACATCTGTATCTAGACAAATCTAAGACAAGAAATTTGGGACAGTGGGAGTAGTTGAAAGTAATCTATAAGAAATCAGTGTCAACCTCTCGCATGTTTTGGTCAAAAGAGGAATTTAGAACCGTCATTTGGCACACTAAAATCACATGCAAGATCACCCAAAAAGTTGTACTACCAGTACTAGTACTGCGTGTTAGATGAAAAAACACGATCAAGATCGAGAAAAAGATCGTCAACAAGAGACATTACCTGGACTTGCTTAATGAGGGATCTCGGAGAGGGGGGCTTGGACAGGGCGATGGCTTTGAGCTTGTCTGTGGTAGTCTCGGCGGGGTGCTTGCGCTTCTTCGTACCATGAGCCTCGACGGTTTTGGCCAGAGCCATAGACATCACGTCGGCCGGTGCTCCGGCGTCCATCCAAGAGAGGAAGCTGAGAGAGAAGAGTGAAAGGAGGAACGAGATGAGGGAGAAGCGAAGTGAGTGGGGGTTTTCTTCAAGAGAGGAAGCTGAGAGAGAAGAGTGAAATGATGGTTGCTTCGTCCGTCCAACTTACTGCTAGAAAGGAGGGGGTTTTGTGATTTGATGGCTCATTGGGCATTACTGTGGCGGTTCGATCGGGGTAGTCTACTGTCACTCTACTGCGGAGTAATTTAGTGCATGGCTGGTGGACCCAGGTGCTGGCTGTCCCACACGTCGGCGAAACTGAGTAATTTAGTGCATGGCTGGAGGAGGATCCGCATGGTAGAGCGTGTCCACTGTTTTTCTAAAGAAAAAAATGATTATAGCAAGCATTTCCACTCTTATGACGGAGGAGTGCGAAATACGGCAGCCACTTGAACATACACAGTGCTCCTACTACTAGGCATGTGCAGTGGTTCATACGTCAGTACTACACAATCTTGTTGCTAGTCTAGTAAGATATGACGATAACAAATGATGTTGTGCGCATGTCAACTACTCCTATATGTAACATAGTACCACTTTCTCGACTGTCCGGTCAAGAATGAACGGTGAGATCAATGTTAACAGAACTAGGTCCACAGTGCACGGAGAGTACGGTGCTACAGTACTCCACGAAACATGAACCATATGAAGCACGAATAGTGTTAGGCAGGGTGTATGAAGGGTGCACGGGATGGGAGCAAAAGTTCCCATCTCGGCCCACTTTTGGGTCTTTGGCAGAGTGCATGAAGGGTGCATGAGTCCACACTAGTAGGTTGACAAAAATACACGAAGAGGAAACAACTATATTGAGATGAGAATGCAACCAAACACACCCACACGCTTTGTGCTATAGTGACTGGTCTGCACCGTCTGAGTTTGATCCAATGGTCATGTTGCACCGAGACATGGACATGCCCATGCAGAGGGCGCCTAAACACCACTGAAGTCCCTCTGCTTCTCGAGGCACATGACGTTGGTGATGCAGGGTGCAACCGCCCGTAGAGCCCGCTCCCAGTCAACGGGAGCCAACTCGTCAAAGACGGCGTCCAATGGCACGAATGGATTCTGGTGACAGAGCCCTGAAAGGATTCGCCCGGCAACGGCGACGGCAGCCCGCAACCCCTCCTTGTCCAGCTCAAACCCCACCATCGCGCGGAGACGGCTCAGCTCCTCGGAGATATAGGTGAATAAGGAGACCAGGTCAGGAAGCCGCAGCTCGTTGAAGTCGACCGGGTGGTCGAACGGGTTTAGTTCGACGGCCGGCATCGTCACGCTGGCACGACGGTAGGCATCGCGCAGCCGCAACACGTGTGTGGCAACTTGGTTCACCAAGTGGCTGAGGCAATCCTGGACCTCGTCACGATCGGCCCGCTCGCGCTCCAGCCGGCTCCCCTGACGGCCTATCGTATCTCCCGCTTTCTGTAGCAACGCTGCCGACGCCTCGAGCATCTTTGTGGTGGACGCCTGCCGCTTTTAAAGCTCCGTGAACTCCCGCACATAACGAAGGAGCATGGCACTCCTCTCCTCCTTGAGCTCACGGAGCTCCACGTCCTTGGCCCTGAGCTCCGCATCCTTGGCATGGAGCTCCTGTGTCAGGAGCCTCACCTCGGACTCCGTGATCTGCTGCGCCGCCATGGCACCAGGTAGAAGCAATGGGGAGAGGAAGCAAAGGGGGCGAAACGGCTGAAAGGCAATGCAATCTACGGGAAGGCGGAGGGAGCGGGGAATCTTTTGGTTTTCGCCACGGTAAAACACCAGTCGATGACTTCTCACATCAGGGAGCAGTGGGTTTTTACAGGAGGAGTCATCGTGACTAATTGCTGCCGCGCCTGCTCCCGTCAATCAAAAAATTAAAAATCCTGTCGGGCCTGCTCCCGTCAATCAAAAAATTAAAAATCATGCCGCACCCAAACACCAGAGCAACGCCACGGTGGATATTTAAATTTACCTGCCGGCAAGTAGATAAAAAAGGGGTGAATAAACAAATGTGACGGTGGCCTAGCTAATCGGTCGAACTAGCCCAACTAGCTAGCCACCGTGCTTCACTGATGTACTCGGCGGGAAAGGTGGTCTTTCGTGATTTGACGACTCATTTACTTGCTTCGGAGCTATGACTGAGGAGGACCCAGAAAACACGCGGTAGGTCGTCCCACATCAGGAAGAATATATGCGTGCACCACCCGAGAGGACCCCGAAACCGCGCGGTAGGGTGTACCACGTCTCGGCACGGAGGAAAAATGTGCGTGTAAAAATATACTGTATCAGATGTAGTACCTATGGTTTGACCTTGGGACCTAGCCAGTCGGTCGAAAACACCTAAGGGAGTTCTGGATTAGGGGCTATCCGGACGGCCGGACTATATCCTTTGGCCGGACTGTCGGACTATGAAGATACAAGATTGAAGACTTCATCCCGTGTCCGGATGGGACTCTCCTTGGCGTGGAAGGCAAGCTTGGCAATACAGATATGTAGATATCCTTCCTTGTAACCGACTCTGTGTAACCCTAGCCCCCTCTGGTGTCTATATAAACCGGAGGGTTTAGTCCGTAGGACCAAGAACAACAATCATACCATAGGCTAGCTTCTAGGGTTTAGCCTCTTCGGTCTTGTGGTAGATCAACTCTTGTAATACTCATATCATCAAGATCAATCAAGCAGGACGTAGGGTATTACCTCCATCAAGAAGGCCCGAACCTGGGTAAACATCGTGTCCCCTGCCTCCTGTTACCATCCGCCTAGACGCATAGTTCGGGACCCCCTACCCGATATCCGCCGGTTTTGACACCGACATTGGTGCTTTCATTGAGAATTCCTCTGTGTCGTCATCGTTAGGCTTGATGGCTCCTTCGATCATCGATAGCGATGTAGTCCAGGGTGAGACTTTTCTCCCCAGACAGATCTTCGTATTCGGCGGCTTCGCACTGCGGGCCAACTCGCTTGCCCATCTGGAGCAGATCAAGAGTTACGCCCCTGGCCACCAGGTCAGGTTTGGAAGCTTAAACTACACGGCCGACATCCGTGGAGACTTGATCTTCGACGGATTTGAGCCCCTGCCGAGTGTGCCACATGGTCACGATGAGCATGATTTAGCTCTACCATCGGACAGTGTTCGGGAGACCGCACCGGCAACCGCTCCAACCCTCAATTCGGAGCCAATTGCGCCATCCATGGACGGGTGGATAGACCCCGCCACAGAGGCCGCATTCTCAGCGGCGATCGAGCCAAGTATTGACCTTACCCTTCATGAGAGCCGTCACGCCAAACTGCCAGATTCTTCCCTGGCCACGGACTCCGAACCGCCTGCGCCCATACCTATTGAATCCGATTGGGCGCCGATCATGGAGTTCACCTCCGCGGATATCTTTCAGCACTCGCCCTTCGGTGACATACTGAACTCATTAAGGTCTCTCACCTAGTTAGAAGAGTCCTGGCCGAACTATGTCCGGCAGGATTAGGATGCGAACAACGAAGAAATTCGCCGCCCACCCACCACCCACTTAGTAGCCACTGTCGACGATTTGAATGACATGCTCGACTTCAACTCCGAAGACATCGACGGTATGGATGACGATGCAGGAGACGAACAAGAACAGCCACCTCATCATATGATATATATATATATATATGGTGGACACACCCAAAGAAGGCAATGGCGACGGGACAGCGGAGGATGACCCCTCCAAGAAGCAACCCAAGCGCCGACGTCAGCGGCGCCGCTCTAAGTCTCGCCAAGGCAAAAGCGGTGATGCCGTCACAGGAGATAATAGCACTCCGGACAGTGCCGAAGATGAAGACAATCCCCTCCAGCAAGATTTAGAGCAGGAGGATGGAGAAGCCATCCCTCCCGAGAGAGAGGCAGATGGAGAGGTGGAGGATGATAATTACATGCCTCCCTCCGAAGACGAGGCAAGCCTCGACGATGACGAATTTGTCATGCCTGAGGATCCCGTCGAGCAAGAGCGCTTCAAGCGCCGGCTTATAGCCACGGCAAATAGCCTTAAGAAAAAGCAACAGCAGATTTGAGCTGATCAAGATTTGCTAGCTGACAGATGGACTAAAGTCCTTGCGGCCGAGGAATATGAACTCGAACGCCCCTCCAAGAGTTACCGAAAGCGCAGGTTGCTACCCCGACTGGAGGAGGAAGCATTAAAACCTACATCTCCAGCATATGACGCAGCTGATCGGCCACCTCGTGGCCGCGACAGAGAGGCATTTCAGCCAAAAGCTCAGCCCGCACCCCGACGCCACTCAAATAAAAATGTCAAGGCACGGGGAAACACGCTAGACCTGCAAGACGTATTGGAGGACAAAGCAAAACACGCAAGATCGATCTACGGATCACAAAGGCGCGCCACTACGCGAGACGATAATTGTCACGCCAGATACAGTAAAAGTAAATCCGGCCGGGCCGAAGACAGCGGACAAGACTCATCTGAGCTGCGTCGCGATATAGCCCATTACAGAGGCACCGCACACCCCCTATGCTTCACAGACGAAGTAATGGATCACCAAATCCCAGAGGGTTTCAAACCCGTAAATATCGAATCATACGACGGTACAACAGATCCTGTGGTATGGATCGAGGACTTCCTCCTACACATCCACATGGCCCGCGGTGACGATCTACACGCCATCAAATACCTCCCACTCAAACTCAAAGGACCAGCTCGGCATTGGCTCAACAGCCTGCCAGCAGAATCCATTGGTTGTTGGGAAGATCTGGAAGCCGCATTCCTCGACAACTTCCAGGGCACTTATGTGCGACCATTAGATGCCGATGACTTGAGCCACATAATTCAGCAGCCAGAAGAATCGGCCAGGCAATTCTGGACACGCTTCCTGACAAAGAAAAATCAAATCATCGACTGTCCGGATGCAGAGGCCCTAGCAGCTTTTAAGCACAACATCCGCGACGAATGGCTTGCCCGGCACCTTGGCCAGGAAAAGCCAAAATCTATGGCAGCCCTCACGACACTCATGACCCGCTTTTTCACGGGAGAGGACAGCTGGCTGACTCGCAGCAATAACATATCAAAGAACCATGGTACTTCGGATACCAAGGATAGCAATGGCAGGACACGTCACAACAAACACAAGCGCTGCATCAACAACGACAATACCGAGGATACGGCAGTCGATGCCGGATTCAGAGGCTCTAAACCCGGTCAGCGGAAAAAGCCATTCAAAAGAAGCACTCCAGGCCCATCTAGTTTGGACCGTATACTCGATCGCTCGTGTCAAATACACGGCACCCCCGACAAGCCAGCCAACCACACCAACAGGGAATGTTGGGTGTTCAAGCAGGCCGGCAAGTTAAATGCCGAAAACAAAGATAAGGGGTTACATAGCGATGACGAGGAGGAGCCCCAGCCGCCGAACACCGGAGGGCAGAAGAGGTTCCCCCCACAAGTGCGGACGGTGAACATGATAGACGCAACCCACATCCCCAAGAGGGAGCAAAAGCATGCGCTAAGGGACGTATATGCGTTGGAGCCAGTCGCCCCAAAGTTCAACCCATGGTCCTCCTGTCTGATCACCTTCGATCGCAGGGAACACCCCACTAATATCCGTCATGGCGGATTCGCCGCACTAGTCCTAGACCCAATCATTGACGGATTTCACCTCACTCGAGTCCTTATGGACGGCGGCAGCAGCCTGAACCTGCTTTATCAGGACACAGTGCGCAAAATGGGTATAGACCCCTCAAGGATCAAACCCACAAAAACGACCTTCAAACGCGTCATACCGGGTGTAGAGGCCCATTGCACAGGCTCAGTCACACTGGAAGTGGTCTTCGGATCCCCGGATAACTTCCGAAGCGAGGAGTTAATCTTCGATATAGTCTCGTTTCACAGTGGCTATCACGCACTGCTCGGGCGAACCGCATTTGCGAGTTTCAATGCGGTACCGCATTATGCATACCTCAAGCTCAAGATGCCAGGACCTCGGGGGGTCATCACAGTCAATGGAAACACAGAGCGCTCTCTCCACACAGAGGAGCACACTGCGGCCCTCGCAGCAGAAGCACAAAGCAGCCTCTTAAGGCAATCCACCATTTCGGCGATTAAACACCCGGACACCTTCAAGCGCGCCCGGAGTAATCTGCAACAAGACCGCCTAGCACGTTCCGAGCTCGCATAACAATGCGGGACCCACCCCAGTCCCAGCCAAACGGCGAAATCCGTGCCACGCGTACATAATTACGCATTGAAAATACCATGGGCATAGGCGGGGGCGGGGGCACGACTATGGTATGCCCCAAAACGCGGATCAACCGCACTAGGGGCTTCCCGCTTTGTTATTTTTTCTCTCTTTCAGGACTTTACTCTCTGGAAACCCCGTCCGGCAGTACGATTGCAGGACACACGATACAACAGCCAAGGAGGCAGAAAGCTACGTCGCACCATGGAACTCCCAGGTGATCTCTGATAACGAGTTAAATACCCGCTTTAAATACCATTCCTCGGCTTGCCCTTGGAGGGGACATGTCAAATAGTCCTACTTTTTGCTTATCGCACTACTTGTATCATTCTGCTTCGACGCACCCCTTTTTGAATAAACAATGCATAGCACTAGACTATTACCGCATTCTCTATTCTTTTTTATATATATGTTCATTCATGACATTCAGCACCCGTACACTCTGGTACAGCCAATACGCCAGGGGCTTCAGCGTACCCCATAATACGGCGTGAGAAGTCCGAACACTTTCGACAATGCGGCACCCCAAACTTATAGCATTATATGCATCAGCACCGAATCATGTCTTGGGTCAATAGTTGGGTTTTCCCGGCTCCCATGTTTTGGTACCTTACGTTCCGCTATATCGGCTAAGGTAGCACTGGGAGAACTACTGCGATTGTGCCCTGGTTCATCTGGGCAAGCACCTCAGTAGAGAAAGCTAAAACTGACTGTCATGATAAGGCGAGAGTTGGTCGCTGTTCGAGAGGTCTCGAGTCCCTAAAGACTTATGCCGCTTAGAGCGAGGAGTCGGCTTTGTCCAGCTTAGGCGTGTATAGTGCCCCGAATTCGGCCTTCCAAATACTAGGGGCTTCGCCAAAATTTAAAATTGTAGACTTCTATGGCTAAGTGAGAGTGATAAAGCAGTATAGTCCGATTGCCTTGTTCATTGTGCTGAGCACCTCCCTCGAAGGACCCAACAATGGGAAAAAGAGTGCTCAGATTTATCCCAAACACCCCAGCACTCGTGGCATGGGGGCAGAAGCCGACGACTGGCCATCTCTCAGATTTGATAAACAGCCGCACAGAAGGTAATATTTTAAATTCAAACAAGCGTTGCATAGCTCACATGAACAAGTTTTCATAATACAGGATCACACGAGCAAGTTCATTCAAAAATTACATCCTTCGCACACTCGTCCGCCACAAGACGGGCACCCTTCAGGGCACCCTCATAATACATTTTAGGGTGGCAATGCTCCTTGCCCTGCGGTGGCCCCTCCTTCACCAACTCCTCGGCATCCATCTTGGCCCAGTGCACCTTTGCACGGGCAAAAGCCCGACGTGCACCTTTGATGCAGACGGACCGCTTTATGACTTCCAGCCGTGGGCAGGCATCCACAAGCCGCCTCACCAGGCTGAAGTAGCTGTTGGGAAGGGAGTCGCCAGGCCACATCCGGACTATAAGGCCCCTCATGGCCTGTTTGGCCACCTTGTGCAGCTCGACCAGTTGCTTCAACTGGTCGCTCACAGGCATCGGGTGTTCGGTCCCAGTATACTGAGACCAGAACAACTTCTCCGTCGAGCTTCCCTCCTCGGCCTGGTAGTACTTTGCGGCATCCGACACGATGCGGGGCAAATCTATGAATGCTCCTGGAGAGCTCTGGACTCGGGTAAGAAACAAGTAATTTACTTCCACGTGCTTGCTTTGCATAATGAATTCCTTACCCTCCGCTATCTTCCTCATCGCCTCAATTTCCTGGAGGGCCTTTTGGGCTTCAGCCTTGGCATGCTTTGTGCTCTCGAGGGCCGCGGCAAGCTCGGACTCTTGCGTCTTCGAGTCAAGCTCCAAAGTCTCGTGCTTCCTCACGAGAGCTTGGAGCTCTTGCTGCACCTCGCCCACCCATGCCTCTTGTTTCTCCCACTCGGTGCGCTCCTTAGCCGCTTTGTTTTTGGCCTCGGACAGCGCTTGCTTCAGGGTCGCCACTTCGGTCATGGCCCCTGGCACATCCATGATGATCCTATCATTTTGCAACCGCATCTTTCTTTTTTTATATATAGACAAGGTATTGTTTACCTTTGTTCTCCTCGAGCTACCTCTTGGCAAGGCCGAGCTCTTTCTCGGACCGCTCGAGGTTCTGCTTCAGTGCGGCGACCTCCGCAGTCAGTGCAGCAGAGGTGAGCAGCGAAGCCTGCATACGCATATAGACATACTTGTATTAGACTCCTGCAGATATTATTTGATCCTCTATTCGGCTTTTCTTTGGGAACACCAAACAGAGCATCAGGGGCTACTGTCTATGCGGTAATATTTTCCTATATTTTAAATACCTACCTCAAAGCCTGTTAGAAGGCTGGCACAGGCTTCAGTCAGTCCGCTCTTGGTGGACTGAACCTTCTTGATCACTGCACTCATAATAGTGCGGTGCTCCTCGTCGATGGAAGCACCGCGAAGCGCTCCTAGCAGGTTGTCCGGTGCCTCTAGATGGACAGAGGTCACCGGCATGGGCGGCTTGCCCCTCTTGGAAGGGGGCCACCTGTTGAAGTCTGGAACCACTGGAGGTTCCGGCGCGGTGTTCGGTTGGGGGCCGAACTTGGAGCCCTTGGGAGTCTTGCTCCCTTTGCGCCGAGAGTCCGGAAGGTCGCCTTGAGGCGCCTCCAGGACTACCTCCCCTCGGCTCGGTGCCCCTTGAGACAATACCTCGACATTGTCCGTGGGGCAAGGAGAGGAGGCGGTTGGAAGTGAATCGCTATTCATATCCGACGAGTCCAAGGAACCGCCCGACGAGGATACATCGATACGGGCTCGGGGCGGACTGCATGATCATATTCGGTGTTAGGAGAAGCAGTGCAATAAAAGTATGCTATGAGTTACTTTGGTATCCAAATACTTATGACTTTGCCAGGGGCTTGGCCCTGAGTAACCACTCGTCTTCGCTGTCGGCAGCGGTGGTGGAACAATACGGAAGGAGAGTCCTTCCCTTCTTGGACCCTCCGGCCTCCCCGGTTGGGGCGGCCTTCCTTTTCTTGTCTCCCCCGACTGGAGGGGGAGAACCTTCATCTTCCACCTCCTCGTTTTCACGGGAGGAGTGCGTCTCGGAGTTATCGGACGATGAGTCCGATACCACCTGGCACCGGGAACTCTTTCGGGTTCCCGTGGCCTTCTTCTTGATCTTCTTCTCCGGCACCTCATAAGGAGCTGGAGTCCGCATCTCCGTCAGGAGAGCGTCTGTAGGGTCTTCGAGTAGAGCGGCCGGATAGTTAATCTGCTCCGATGTCTCCACCCAGTCCTGTAAAAGGCATGGGAGCTCAGACCCTGCACATGGTTAAACTATGGAAAATAAATACCCTACGAGATGTACAGAACTTACCGGATTCGCAGGGCGCGTCGCGCTTAGCCCGCGGTCCTCGGTAAGGGGAGGGGGACCTCGGTGCCCTTGAACAGCACCTTCCAGACGTCCTTGTGCGTCGTGTCGAAGAGCTCGCGTAGAGTCTAGTGCTAGGCCGGGTCGAACTCCCATAAGTTAAAGGCCCGTTGTTGACACAGGAGGATCTGGCGGAAGAGCATGACCTGGACTATGTTGACAAGCTTTAGTTTCTTGCTTATCATGTTCCGGATACACTTCTGGAGTCCGTCCAGCTGCATCGATGAGCCCCAGGACAGGCCCTTCTCCTTCCAGGAAGTGAGCCAAGTGGGGATTCCGGATCAAAACTCGGGGGCCGCCACCCAGTTGGTGTTGCGCGGCTCGGTGATGTAGAACCACCTCGATTGCCACCCCTTTATGGTCTCCACGTAGGAGCCCTCGAGCCATGTAACGTTGGGCATTTTGCCCACCATGGCTTCGCCGCATTCCGCTTGTTGGCCGCCTACTACCTTCGGTTTGACATTGAAGGTCTTCAGCCACAGGCCGAAGTGGGGCCGGACGCGGAGGAAAGCCTCGCACACGATGATGAACGCCGAGATGTTGAGGATGAAATTCGGGGATAGATCATGGAAGTCCAGCCCATAATAAAACATAAGGCCGCGGACGAATGGATGGAGGCGAAATCCCAATCCGCGGACGAAGTGGGTGAGGAAAACCACCCTTTCGTAAGGTTCCAGGGTAGGGACGATCTGCCCCACGGCTGGCAGCCAGTGCGCGATATCCGCGGCTAAGTATCCAGCCCTGCGTAGCTTTTTGATGTCTCCCTCTGTGACGGAGGAGACCATCCACTTGCCTCCCACTCTGGACATGTTTGGAGAGAGTTGAGGAGAAGGATGTGGACTTGGGCGCTAGAGCTCGAGTGCGCGAGAATGGATGAGCAAGGAGGAAGAAGGCGTGGGAAGAAAAAGGTGAGCCCTTATCCCTTTATAAGGGCGAACGAAACTATGCGCCCCCACCAGCCTGGTAAAACTCGCTTATCCCCCAAGTGTTGTAATTGATGGCACGGTTGGGTTACCCATGTCCGTATTGATGGGAATCCCGTAATAAGGGGACACGATCTCTGCTTCGACAAGATGTGCCAAGGAAACCGCCTCGTGAAACACGCTGAGGTTGGTTGTGAAAAACGATTCCAATGGTGACCTGGCTATGGTGTGATGTCACACTGCGGAATGCGTCGGCAGATTA
Organism: Triticum dicoccoides; assembly: GCF_002162155.2. NCBI lineage: Eukaryota > Viridiplantae > Streptophyta > Magnoliopsida > Poales > Poaceae > Triticum > Triticum dicoccoides. Next base: position 480,324,960 of record NC_041384.1, on the reverse strand, counting down.
GATTTGTGAAAATATTATTTTCTCTACGGTTGTATGTGGAACTTGTTTTGCAGAGCCGGACACGATCCTCGTGTTCAAAATCTTCTATGAGGTATTCGGAGGAGGAACCCACCTTGCAATGCCGAAGACAATCTGCGCGCCGGACTCGTCGTCATTGAAGCCTGGTTCAGGGGCTACTGAGGGAGTCCTGGATTAGGGGGTATCCGGACGGCCAGACTATATCCTTTGGCCGGACTGTTAGACTATGAAGATACAAGATTGAAGACTTCGTCCCGTGTCCGGATGGGACTCTCCTTGGTGTGGAAGGCAAGCTTGGCAATACGGATATGTAGATCTCCTTCCTTGTAACCGACTCTGTGTAACCCTAGCCCCCTCCGGTGTCTATATAAACCAGAGGGTTTAGTCCGTAGGACCAAGAACAACAATCATACCATAGGCTAGCTTCTAGGGTTTAGCCTCTTCGATCTCGTGGTAGATCAACTATTGTAATACTCATATCATCAAGATCAATCAAGCAGGACGTAGGGTATTACCTCCATCAAGAGGGCCCGAACCTCGGTAAACATCGTGTCCCCTGCCTCCTGTTACCATCCGCCTAGACGCACAGTTCGGGACCCCCTACCCAAGATCCGCTGGTTTTGACACCGACAACACCCCACTAGCCACACAGCTTCATCATGCAAACATGGCATGAAGGATAGATGTGGTTAGCTCCGTCTCGACCAGCCACAACGTCTCTTGTTCTAGGCGATTCTTCTGTTTTCCAAGCTTTTTTTAGTTGTAATAACACCATGGCAAGCTAGCGTCGCTCTTCGTGTGTGCTCGTGCAAAGGTTAGACGATGGAGGGAAAAGAGATTGAGATCGCAGACTTGGGACCCACTAGTAAGTGAGACAACGGTCATGCACGTGTTGACGAGGCACTCCCTCTACTCTACTCAATGCAAGTACTGTATAAAATCAAGTTATGGGACAAAGCCAACAACCGTTCGTTTTTTCAGGCTATCGACTTACGGTTTGTAGTCCAGGTTGCCAGTTTGAATCTCATCTTTCAGATTTGTTAGTTTTAGGTCCAAATTCGATTAATGACAAGTGGGACCCCCGTGTGTTGTTCCGATATTTCAATGTAGGATGGTTTTTTGAACAAACACTTTGCGCGGTTAGACAAGTAACGGCACGAGTTACACGTATTTTGCAAGTTTACGAACAAAAATGATAGTGGCATAGAATATCACATCCACCCCGCAGCTTAGATACTATGGTGATACAAGTTTTTACACCGTTGGAAGTGAGACCCAATGGCTTGGGAGTAGTCTTTGTAATTATGCGCAATTTCCAAACTCTCCAAAGGTTTTTTTGCAAATAAAACATTCAGGCCTCGTGTGTGCCACTGCATCTTCGATCCAACGGCTCCCCGGTGCTCATATTAGGTGCTCCTCGTAGCTTAATTACCCGCTATGATGATATGAGCTTGGAGGTCGTATGATCAGTGATCAGATGGCACATGCGTAGTACTTGTACTTTCTGCGCATTTCCCAAACTCTATCAGTCGTATATTGCAAAAACATTCAAACCTCCTACTGTGGGCCGTTAGATCTCAGTGAACTCGTATCACCATAGAATCTATGGTGCGGGAGCACCTCATACTCTCCCGTGCGAGAAAACATAAGGTGCTATCGCAGCTTGGATGCTACGGTGATACGAGCTTGGAGGTCGTTTGATCTGAGATCCAATGGCATCTGAGCAGTCTTTGTGCTTGTAAGCAGTGGCCGAACTCTTTTGGGGCTTTTCTGCAAAAAACCATTCGAACCACCAAGGAGGTGTTGGGTCACAAATCCAACGCCTTCGAAGAGCTTGTATCACCAAAGCATCTAAGGTGTGGTAGCACATGATATTCTTACATACAGGAGAATATGATGTCCTCCTTCATCTTAGATGATACGGTGATACGAGCTTCGAGGTCGTTGGATATGGGATCAAAGGGCATCTAAGTAGTTTTTGTACAAATTGTGTGCAATTCTCAAACTCATCAAGGTTTCCTGCAAAAATATTAAGACACATCATGTGAGCTGCTATATCTCAGATCTACAAGCTCCAAGCAACTCGTATCGGCATATAGCATCTAAGGTATGGGGGCACATGATATTCTCCCGGGGAGGAGGGGTGGGGGTGCACAACCAATCGATGGTTGGGAGGGTGGGGACAAATATAATCTAAACAACCCTAAACAGAGCTCCACAATTTTATCTAAGGTCGAGGGGTTGACCCCCGACAATCATAGCTCCGCCTAAACACAACATTTGCATGTACTGTAGTACTAGACTAAATATTCATGTTTCAGTTTCATGTTCATTTTAAATATTGAACTGAGGACCATGGATGTCTTACATTTTACTCCCTTCGTTCCTAAATATTAGTCTTTTAAGAGGCTTCAAATGGACTGGCACATACGGATGTGTATAGACATATTTTAGAGTCTAGATTCACTCATTTTGCTCCGTATGTAGTCACTTGTTGAACTCTCTAAAAGACTAATAATTAGGAATAGAAGGAATATTTTTGAATTCGTGTCATACATGCATGGTTTGGAAAAATAGATGCACTATACTTATTGGATTGTTGTTGTGTTCGTGCGTGTGTGTCTCTCTCTCTCTGTGTGTGTGGTCATATGCTTGATACATACAAAGTTTTCTCACCTCCATATTGTTCATCTTTTAAATTTGAATTTGCATTGGAAAAATTACTATGGATACCATGAAATGTGAAATCCATGTTGAGATCACTATATCACAAACTCACTCTAATTCAACAACTCGTCATAAATCAATTACCATGTTGAGATTAGTATTTGCAAGGAAAATATGGGTATTGTAATACACATAGATTCGTTCGGCAATTTAAAAGGTTCCTTTCGTATTCTCAAATGGTAGGACCCAACGGCGTACCAACCAGACCTTGGCTCGTGTTGATCCTAAAAAAATATAAAAAATCGGGCTCGTGTCCTTCGGTGGCGTGCGTGGTACACACATTAGGCAACCCCAACCAGTCGAGCCTCAGCGTTTCAAGTCGAAATATCTGGCGGCCAGAATTTTAGCCCTAGGAAATTCTCCTCATGTCCCCGGTCCATAATGACTACCGATGAACAATGGAGGGATGCTTTAGTAACTAGACAACGTTACCTACCGTGCCGAGCACGGTTCAATTCCCTCGGTCGCCGCTCGTCAAGGTCACCCGTCAACTGCATTGCCTAGTACTACTACTACTACACCAGGATGAGCACAGAATTGGGCCTGTTTGTTCATGCCTAGTACTTGAGTTAATATATCAGGCAATGCACTGGTACGGAGGGATTATCCTTTTATTCTGCATATATAACTTGTCTGAAGTCTAACTAAGCAAAATGTTTGACCAAATCCTTTCTTAAGAAATACAATAGGACAGATGTACGGCTTGAAAATTTATTGCATGATGCAGGTTATGATATTGTTTCGAATCCTGGATCTTAAATTTCAAAAAATCCAAAAGTGAGCATAAATTCTTGAAACTAAGCATGGTCACGTGATATGGCACAAATATTACTTCATAAGTTTTTTCTTCAATTTGAGACAAGTTGCTTATGACAAGTTGCACAAATGAAGAGCCAAGGTATTTTGGAACAAAGACCTGTCACGTTAAGGCGAACGCTTTCACTATTGAAACTGTTGGCGTTTACGTGCCGCCATGAGTCCCCGCTTCTCATCGGCAGGTGTCATCCGAGCAAGCGTGTGAGTCGATGGGAGGCGTGCGAGCAGACTGCTGCGTCGGCTGTCAGGGAGGCGTGCAAGCAGACTGCTGTGCAGGCTCACCGGGAGGCGAGCCCTTTGACCAGGCTCCGCCGCCCACCGTCGTCCCAACTGCTCCCACTTTTAATGTCGCCGGCGCCGCAGTTTAAAATCAACCCCGCACTACCTGGTATCGCTACAATCCTATCTCTTCCTCTCCGATTCTCCTGTCGTCTACCTCCAACTAGCCTGACCTAAACGTACGCCATTCCGCATCATGATGGTCTGCCCTTAGTGTTCCAATTTCCTGAGGAAGACACCCAGCCGGAGTCTCAAGAACATAAGGCGCTTTGGGATGAGCTTGAACTGGCCTTGCGGGAAGACGTCGCGCTTGTCCCCGCTCCCGTTCCAGCTCCCGTCGCCCCGACTGCGCTAGCGCCCATCCCCATGGCATTGATGGGCTGGGAGCCGCACATTGTCGCCGAGCTTGATCCCACAGGGTTCCACGAGGTCCCCGACGACTTTCACGCGCCCGTGCACCTACCAGCGCATGCTCCTGCGCGTGCACTGACGCGCACGCCCGTGCCGGTGCCCATGCACCTGCCAGCGCATGCGCCTGCGTGTGCACTGACGTGCGCGCCCGTGCCGGTGCCCGTGCACACGAATGTCTCCGCCGCGCCGTTGACAGCGTCTGTCCCCGTGCGGGTATGAGTGCCCCCCTCAGCAGCATGGATGGCCGCCGTCGACCGCTTCCTTGCACCAACGCCAGTCGCCTTCTCCCGCCAGTTGACTCGCTCCGAAGTCCAGAACATTTTGGCCTTCCTTAAAGCTAGGCCAACGTCCAGGAGTACGCCAACAACGGCGCAAGACGCCATCGTCGCCGTCGGTCAGTGGCCCAACGACACACAGAGCACGGTAGAGTAGCCGCTTCCCACCACGAGACGCCCCCGCCACCGCCGCATAATCTAAATTTGCCATGAAAAACGTTTGGATTTCCATGCTTAAAATCCGAACGTTTATCATTTCCGTTTATTTTATATCGATCGTCGTATAATTTAAAGTCGGAGTCAGACTGAACGAAATGTATGGTTTGATTGATTGAATGTTCTGCTAGAGTCGTATCAAATTAAACATAAAACGTCATCAAGCCACATGTATTCCTTGTCATCCAACGACCTAGACTGCTTCAATGTCGAGCGCTCAACACGTTTAGCGTGCAGTTAATTTCATGCCAAAAATAGTGCTAATCACATGACAACATGCAAATAATATCCTAGTAGTTAATATCTGCATGCACTTAATATACTTCCAAATTAACGTGCATTGCACGTACACACTGACTAGTGCTGCTAGTACGTGAAACTGGTGTCGTGACTTGTGAACGCGTCCAGATATGGTCAACGGCAACATCGCCCGCGAGTTCTTCCTGTTTGCCTGTGCGTCTAAACGCAGAAGGGGAGGAGAGAGAGAGCACACATGGAACCCACCAGTAAGTAAAGGCGAGTAGAACTAAAAATAATATTACATGTTATCCATTAATTAGGTTGTGGTAATATAAAAACATTATGTGAACAAAGGGGGTACAACAAACATTGCTATTCTATGTATGTTGCCTATTGACGTGCGGCTTGAAGACCCAGTCGCATGTTCGATCCTCGTCCTTTATTTTTTAATTTGTATATGGGTCCAAATTTGTTTCATGACATGTGGGCCCCTCAGTGTGTAGCTTGTAGCACTTTAATTTGTGGGTCGAAATTTGTTCCATTCCAAGTGGACTATCGGTGTGTAGTTTTGTAGCTTAGTTATAATAATTAAAGAGAACAACATAGTTTTTTCAATAATACCATGGTGCGACGTTGAAGGCGAGAAAGGACGTGCGAGAGAGCGATGACCGAGCCGGAGGGAAATCAACTAGGGGAGTTGCGTGGGTTGCAACGGTGTTTGGAGTAGTTGTGGGCCAAATGCTACGAAAATATAATCTAAACCGACCGAAATAAATGCCTACACAAATTAATCCAAGGTTGGAGTGCTCCTCGCAATGTAAATAGCTCCGGCTTTGCGAGGGATGAAGAGGTAGTAGCTTCAACGCGTGGAAGATACAGTGTGAGAAAGCGAGGTCAATCGAGAGACATATAGATAGAGAGACAAAGTGAGTGTGGTCCGACATTCATTGAACAAATATATATGCTTTGGAGAGATATTGTCCGATTGAGCTTTTTGGCAAGGGTGAGGGCTGTAAGATAGAGCTTGAGAGATGATCCAGTCACAGACGTGTAGATATATTTTGTGTGTGGGAGGAAGCAAGGTCAACCGATCACATAGGGTCGCCGTGCGATCGAAAGAGTGAGACGGGTTGGAGACAGTGGCCTAGATAGACGATGTGCGTGAGAGAGTATACAATGTGAATAGGTCGAATTGGGCTCAAACATGGTGATATATCATTTTTGTCCAAGAAAGAGCGAGGTCAATCAAGACATGCGGAGAGAGAGAGAGAGATTGAGTGAGTGTGGCCCACCATGAGGTCGAAAGAGTGGCGGCGGCTTGGATGGACTGACCTAGATAGACAATCTGCATGAGAGAGTATAGAGTGTGTCGATCAAGGCCCAAACAGGGAGATATATCATTTGTGTGTGAAAGAAAACGAGTTCAAACAAGACTCGGATAAAGAGAGCGAGATTGAGCGAGTGTGGCCCGCCGTGCGGAAGAAAGAGTGAGACAGTCTCGAGGGATTGACCTAGATATACAACGTGCGTGCGTGCGCACGAGAGGTTGGGGGAGATAGATAGGCAATGCATGTATTTAGCGTGAGAGGGTGAGAGGGGGAGGGGGAGAGAGAGCTCGGCATGGGGTGCAATGGCGGGTGTGTGAGGTAAATACATTTGGTAACAGAGTGGAAAAAGGGGTTGTGTAGTTGAGAGACTTAGAGATCGAAACATGGAGAGAAAGAATGAACGTGTGTTGGAAACTGATAGCCTCCTAAGGTGGTTAGGAGAGGAAGATTGACCGATACAGGAAGTATGTAGCGTTTGTGTGGGGGGTCTAAAAACAACATTTGAATGTACATAATACGAGACTTAATATCGATGTTTCAATTCGGTGTACATTGTAAGATTTGAACCGAGGACCAGGCATACGGGTAATTATTTCGAATTCGTGCCATACTAAGTTTCGAAAAGTTGACATTGACTCAGTTTGTTGTGCTATTTTGTAGGTCATATGTTTGAATCCATCCAAAAGTTTTCTCACTACCATGGTGTTCATCATATACATATGAATTTGTATTTAAAAAGTAGCATGGATACAGTGAAATGTGAAATCCACGCTAGAATTGGAGATTGCTACGTGACACACACACTCTAATTCAAATAACTAACTACGTGACACACACTCTAATTCAAATAACTAATTATGTGACACACACTCTAATCCACGTTAGCGTGGGTACCGTTTCGAAAAAATTTCAAATAACTCCTCATTAATTAATTTATAGTACTCCCTCTGTTCACTTTTATAAGACCTTGAAGACATTTCAAACAATGTGCAAAACAGTTCATTATAAGTTGTCTGAAATGACTTACAAAAGTGAACGGATGGAGTATCTCGTTTCGAATGACTAATTATTGCAAGGAAAACACGGGCATGGTAATGCATACAGATTCGTTTGCAAATGAAAGAAGATTCGTTTGCATTCGCAAATGTAGGCGCACCAGGCAGACCAGGGTCGTGTCGGGGTGGACGCTGCTTCGGTGCCTTAAAGGCAACTGCCTTTGGGTCACTGACATGTGGGCCAGCCACCTGTTGGGCCCACATG
>NC_041384.1:480279295-480317017 GCF_002162155.2 Triticum dicoccoides | reverse complement strand
CCCCCTAAAAAAGGATGACGACAATATAAGTTCGCGCTTCCACGTTTTGGATTGAAATATCTGGCGGCCCCAATTCCAGCCCTGCAAAATCTCTCTTCTCCACCGTACCCTTCCGCGCCAGATTGCTCAAAGCCCTAATTCGTTGCCAACCCTCGAATCGCCCCTCGTCTCGTCTCTTTCCCCACCGTTCCCCACCTCTGTGCCGGACGATGACGACGAAGACGACGGTCGCGCTTCACCATCGCACCGGAGCTACCTCATCTACGCCCTCGTCCACCGCACCGGGTGGTCCACCGACAACGTCGGCCGCTGCAACCAACATGCCTCATAGACACCGAGTTCCACCGCATCAGGTGCGCTTCATTGATGCCGTCTCCCAGCTCACCGGGGCTACTTCACCAAGCACATCGTCACACCTCCGCCCCCCGAGGTCGTTGGGGCTTCACCAACGGTCTCGTCCACCGCATTGTAGCGCTCCGCTGCCACTCAAGATCTGCATCCGTGCGCGGCCAGCCAATGCCAGCGCATCACCCTCAATGGCTCTGAAGTGACCCGCACTCTAGCTAGGCGAGCATGCCCAAACGCCGGCCCGAACTAGGTATCCACACATCACTCCCTTGTGCACTGTTCCGACGATGTTTGGATATCCTTTCACTGCTCTCTTAGCTTACACGCCTATGCAACTATGACTTTAACTCTTATTTCTTCTGGAGATATCATCTGAAACAAGAAAATCCATTTTTTAGCAAAGCATGACGGCGCTACGGGATCTGGTACACATCCTGCACACCCGTATAACCTTGTAAGTATCTGTCCTCCGGTACAACATCAAGGTTGATTCCTCTTATTTGATCACCCATTCGCTGTGTCAGAAATGCAGAGGGGGGTGCAAGGAGCACAAGGCCTGCACATCCAAGCAAGTGGTAACATGGACTTGTACATGGAACATCCCAAGCGCAAGCAGGGCTGCAGTGAGCCTGTACAACGAGCTAGCGTAAGTCCCTGCATTTCATTTAATTCGTACTGGCATTCGTGTATGATTTGTGTGTAGTGGCTGATCCACGAATTCAAGTTACCAGGGGCGAACATTTAACTTAAAAAATACGAAGGCACTTGCACTCCGGAAATCAACATAACTTGAGAAATGTGAAGCTACATGCACTTTGAAAACCAGCTAATGATCCAAAGTAGTTCAGTTTATAAACACTAAATGATGCAAGCACCAAAAAACACAAAATGCAACATGGTGTACAAGGACTACAAACATGGTCTGTACCTGCTTGAATTATTCGTTCTCTGGCTGAAAATATCAAAGTGTAATTGCACGTATAGCCAGTGCACAAACTGCATATCAATATATCTATCCTGCACAAGTATGCCAATAGTTTCAAACAACAAATTAGAAAAGTATTTATGCTATGTTGTCATGATACGGGGACTTTCTGGTAGATGGCCTCGACGTTTCCTCAAGCTATGAAAATGCACTATAATTTGCTTGTCATCAATGCCTGCAAATCTCTGTCTCTCTCAACATAGTAGATCATCATTAGACACTAAATCCTTCAATGAGCTTGCAAAATGCTTGCATTAGATCCCTCATTAGACACTATATGTTCATCACCAGGAGCATGTAAAATGTTTGCATCAAATCCTTCATTAGCAGTCTGTTCATTAGACACTTCAGGCTCAAGAACAACATGAGCTTGTATGTTTGCACCAGAAACTTGATTAGATACATCAGATTCAGTCAGTTCAGTATTGATTGGGGGAGTTATAAAATAAGTAGAAATTGGTTTCATTTTCTCATAGATTCCCTACATACAAGCGGTTTTACAACACCGTCAGGTTTAACTATTGGCCAGAAATTGAAGAGTTGAATTAGATATAGTCAGGGATGTGATGTACCTGCTCGTTGTGCATGCTACTCTTGCAAGCTGCGACTGTCCGTTTGCGCAAGCTCGATGCCATGCCCGTGCTGCTGCCGCTGCCTCCCACGCAGGCTACACCCAGGGTTGGATCTTCATCTTCTTGTCCTTCCGTTCACTTGAAGCCCGGCGACCACCGTCCAACGAGGGCGCGAGGAAGTGTTGTGTCGGTCTGTCCAGCAGCGGCTAGGTTAGGAGCGAACCAGACTGGAGGCTGGAGCGAATGAATCGGGATTATTCCTGCCGTCGATCGATATGGAAGGTGCTCGTTTGGGCCGCGGGCCTGCTATAGGGCCTGCCTTGCACTTATGTTATTGGCCCATCCAAATTGAAACATTTTTCTTCATTTTTTACATTGCCTACTCGTGCGTTGGGACGAACAAAACTAGAGTGGGCCAACCTGGACGACTCAAATTAGGTGCACACTTTCCAACCACCTGAGGCAGCTGCCCATACCAGCCCCTATGGTGGCGTCGCCCATTTTTGCGTGTATGATTGTATAGTGAAAAATATTCCAGTGGCGCTTTTGATTTACCCACAGAATGGTTGAATTGCTTGTTTCTATGAACTAAGTTCGCCAATAATGTGAAGGATGCTAGTCTTTTCATCCTATTGTAGATTGCTTAGATCTCGATATGCCAAAAGTAATCGCATGAAATATATAGTAAAAGCCAGTGTGATGTGTTTGGCTACAACTAGTCTGACTACACGTCCTCATATAACATATCAAGGACGCACCATCTTACCAGATTAACCATTCGACTTACACATGCAGTGTGGGAAGAAAGAAGTATTGGGACTGCGTATCCAAGCAATTGATGCCATGGACTCCTTCGTACAACCTTGTAAGCGAAAAAGAAGTTGCAGTGTGCCTGTACAAAGAACTAGCGTAAGTTCAGTTACCTGCTTCTCGGAATTTTAGTTAGCCACTTGTTGCAAAATTGTTCGATTACGTTGCTTGGCTTAATTTAGTTTGCTACTGATTACATAATGGCTTATCTATGTGTTTGATACTTACTGTTAAGAATTACATGTTTGCCTTAACTTAAATATCTACTTGTTTGTCTAACTGCTTTGCTGCTGCAACAGCGGGTTACAATGATGTTAATAACTACTTTTCAGCATCCAATTGAAACTCTTTAATTCCTTGTTTGTTTAACTGGTTTGCTGTTATAACTCCCAATTGAGATGTTTTGCTAACTTCAACTTTTCTGAATCCAATCGAAACTTTAATGGCAAAACAGGTTAGTCCAAGATCAAAGAGCGAGGTCCCCATGGACATTGCATCATCCCACAGCAGTGGCACCGGCCCAATCATGCATTATGAATTGCCAACTGCTGATGCTCTAGAGGCTAAACTGGTGGTAGAAAAAGATTCTTCTTCTGCACTTAGAGATGAAGTTGACATATTGAGGAAGCAAACAACACAATCACAAGCAGTACTCAAGACAACCATTAAATATTTGGTGGATTTCAAAACTAAGCAAGCTGAGACTGACCAGATTGTTAAGGTCCTAAAGGAAAAAAAGGAAATTAAATTCCTACTTTGTAAATCATAGGTGAAATGTTCTTTCCATAGTTGAATAACCTTTGTGTTGTTTGTTCATGTAATCAATCAAACCATTTGTTTTAGAGATCATGTAATAATTGTTTTTATTTGTTTTTTGGTTTGTAATTTTATTTGAGCACAAGTCTATATTAATTGATAAGACTTGGAGACATTTCATTTGGATTGCTGTGCCAGACCTACAAATATACAATCTGGCTGAATGTGCATTCAGCAATAGTAGTAGTATAGATGGACCATAAGTGGCACACATCGGAAAGGGCCAAGATGCTGGCTAAAAAAAGGATGTTGTCGTAGCCAAAAAAAAGTACAGCGGCCTGGCTTATGTATGTTAGTTGGTATTATTGATCCATATACTCTATAAGTGTTTATATGTCTATTAGTTCTGTACATTCTTAGTTGATTGACTCGGTATTTGAATCTTGATACATCGCTTGTGTACATATCTAAATGTGAGTACACATTATGCTGCGTGTGACATTTGAGTTGGACATGAAGTGTTCCAAATATTCGAATTCACCTTAAACTGGATTCTAGTTTCTGAATTTGAGTATCGGCATTTTTAAACCATATTCATATATGACAGTGGAATACATCTTTGTCGTCCTTTTGAAGATATATAAAAACACATAGAATGATTTATAAAGATTCATATAGGAATACAAAATGGATTCGAATTTAGTTGCCAGGGTAAACATGGATGCTTATTGTCCCAAAATTCTAAAGAAGCAACAAAATGTCCACTCCCACGTCGGCTACCCGAAGCCAAGTGTTTGGGAGATGGAAATTACTGTCTACCCATTACACGGACAATCCATCAGCCCGATTTCCACTGCTCTAAATAGGGGTAGGTTAGTAACTTCAATTAGACGTGACACGACCACCTCTGAGCCCATTCCGACACGGTGGGCGTCGGCGGCAAAACTCATTTGATTCAAGCTCGTCCGAAAGACCTCTGTTTCTCCCTCCATTCCCATTTCATACACGGTGGGCGGCAAAACAAACTCGACTCGGCCGAAATCGATGTAGGCAAATATTTTCAATAGGGGCAGGTTTGTAACTTCACTCAGACGTGACACAACCGCTCTACCTATCAGCCCCGTTCATACACCGTGGGCGCCAACCATGGGCGCCAACCACCCTCTCCTCGCCCGAAATCGCTCTGGGCAAATATTGGTGAGATGCGAGATTGTCGTCCTATCCCCAACCGACGAGACATCCAAATTTTAAATTGGGGCTAAGTTCATAACTTTCCCATATTTCAGACATGCGTGTCCCAAAAACATGGTTCCCCGTACCTCTCCCTCCATTTTCCCATTCACACATCATCCGCGCTAGAACACCCCATCCCCACACCAGCCTCCGTCCGCCACCCCATCCATCGCCGCCGTCCTCCACCACATCCATCGCCACCGTCCTCCACCATGCCGGAGCGCCTACCAAGACCGCGTCGTCCACTGCTAGAGATGGGCGTTTCTCATCCACGGCGACGGACCAATAGCCTTGCATCGCGTCCTCTCGCTTCATCGGCGGCGCCGTCGTCCTCTTTGTCGGGGCCGCTCACATGACCTTCTCTTCCACCGCAACGGGACTTATTCCCCGATGCACCCGTCTACCATCGCAGATCTGCTTTAATGCCACCAACAGCCATCGCACCCCCGATGCCTACATGGCACCGCAAGAGAGGTGGTCATATCTCCTCAACTTTTTGATCTCAACCAGAAAATAGATCTTAACTTGGTTACTCTACTTTCTTTTCAGCTCTTAGAATTTAGTTCTTAGTTCGAAGCAAACAATGGATGCTAAATATCATTTCTCCGGTTTGCAGCTTCAAATCTGCCATGGCACAACCATAATACGGTTTAATTGATCATGCTTAGGGTTTAATTGATCATGTTGGTTCCGTGGTGGTTTCTTTAATAGAAATCGGAGGGGAAACCCTCTTTTGCTAAAAAAATATGCTTAGAGTTTCCCCCTTTTATGATCACTATACGATCAGAATACATGCTTCGTGTCATAATAACACTGCTCCACCCATCAAGCTAAACAAGCTTAGTTGTTCAAATACGAATCTGATATTATTAAAACAGAGTTGTTTAATTGGTCAGCTAAATGTTCCTAAATTAGTTTCGAAAATGCATGTTCGCCGCTCGGGTGTGTATCTCTACAGGGTGCCCATGGTGGGCCAGCCCACCCTGGGATTTTGGGTCGTCCCAGGCCCCGATTCCCCTCTGTTCTGCTGCGCGCTTCCGATCTCTACTCGCCCCCAGTCGCCTGCCTCGGCGGTGACTTGCCGTCCGGACGGCATGACTCTAGGAGGAGACGCCGGACTAACAGGAGGCCAGGAGCCGCTCGCCCAACAGCATCATCGCTGCCCGGGCACGTCGCCGTGCCTACCTTCCCAGTCCGTTCAGGGCTCAGGCATGCAGCACCCACCAAGCCAACCCGATTTATCCTGAGATACGTCCTCAACACTCAGCAGCCACTCCTCGTCACCCATTTTTTAATTGATTCATTACTCATTAGGCGGGACTGTCATTAGGGTTTGTTGTGTGCTCAGTGCTACCTACACTTAATGGTTCAGATGTGTTTCGGTAATCTTTAGTACCTCTAAAGTTCACAGGGTTTTCAAAATTCTGGCCCTCGGAATAGAAATTAGTCATTTTGGATTGTTGGTTGTAGTGACATTGACCCAGATTACTACTGCAAGCCAGGTTTGTTGACAATTTTACTTGTCTTTCTTACTCATTCGATATAATATCCAATTATTCACATTGATTAGTTGCAAACAATAAGTGCTAGACAAACTTCTTCATTCAGATTTTGGACGGTCTCTTACTGCAGTTACAATTCTGCATACTTGTCCTAGTAAGCTCACAAGTAAATGATTGATTCACTACATTTGTGCTTGCCTTGTCATATTTGTTGTCAATATTCTTTTAGGCTGGGCCACCCTATTTCTAAATACTGGAACCGTAGACATGAGTGAATAGTATTTCTCTATGTGATCTCTTCCATCATGTGCGGGTAACGAACACTGCATTGTATAGAAAGAAAGTGTCATTTCCAGCTTTTACATAGGTTTCGATCTTTTACATGGAATACAATCTGCCTACTTGCTTTGTGTCGCACTACCAACACTCCACCCTTGAAGCTAAACATTACGCCACTCATAATTGCTTAGTTTATTTGTTCAAATAGGAATTTCATATGATTCTAATGTTCCTACTTCAGTTTTGAAATGTGTGTCTGCCTGTTATAGAGACATAAGGGGTTTGTATTTCTGTGTGTGGTCTGGTCAGCACGGTTGGGGAGGTGAACTTTGCATATGCAGGGGTTTATAGGGAGACACTCTCCGAGTTGAATCCACAATGCATTCCATAGGTAATCTGACTAATTTTTATGTTCTCATGAATCTCAGATTCTGAATAGCATCATAATGATTATGAGCTTGCGCGCATGAAAATAATAAAGCAGAACAATGCCATGGCTGTCAAACTTGGCATTAAGGGACTGAAATCAAGTCTGGATGCAATGCAATGCAAACGCTCTCCACCTACAGATTCATGCTCAGAATATGATCCTAACAGTGATTCTGAGCTAGAGGGAGACCTAAGTCAATGTAGCTCCCTAGTGGAGGAGTCAAAGGAAGATGCCCTATCTTATTCACCCATCAAGGTACTTGCTCTAACTTTCTAAGGTTACATTGCTCGCACATATCTTGCAACTGATGCTTTGCATTGCTTCTACTTTGTTGAATTGTCATTAGCTTAGTTTACACATCGTGTATGTGAATATGCCCTCCTATCCATTTTCAGTACATATTCCATCTGTCATCATACCATATTTATCCATTCAAATATTGTTCTTGTGTATCAGACATTCAAAAGGAAGAGGGCCATTGCTGATCATGGAGGAGCACAAGAAAAGTATTTGGAAAAGGTAGTGGCACCTGATAAATCAAATAGCCCATTAGGTGTAGTTGCAATATCACCTGACCCACAAAATACCCCAACTCTAGCAGACTCTAGCCCTACTACACTGGTCATTTTTGATGCCCCAACTCAGCAGACCCCAACTGCAGCAAATAGTATGATTATGCCAGTTGACATAGCACCAGCTGTACGACGCAAAACCCCCATTCCAGCAAAGAGTACACCAAATCCAGTTGCCAAATCCCTTTTCGAACCAGAGAGAGCTCCAATTGCAGCAAATAGGACCCCTGTTCCATTTCTTCCCAGTTTAGAAGATGAAGCTTATGTTGTTGTCAGGAACTTTGTACGCATCTTTCCTTCATGGAAAGATTATACCGCAGACACAGAACAATTTCCAGTCTTCCTCCGCAACTTACGCGTAAGTAATGTACTAATGTTATTCATGGTCATTACTGCATATGTTTCTGCTGACAGAAGACACAAGATTTCATTCTTTTAAATAGGCAAGGAGCAAACTGGATTGTGATGACGAGCAAGGGTTGGTTGCGCTTTTTAAGCACTTGTTGATGAAGTATCGTTCCTACCTGAGGCAAGCGCACTTCGATGGCAAGCCTCTGGACGAAATTTTTGTAAAGTCTCATGTGCTACATTTATCCAATGGTGACTGGAATAATCTTGTTACATATTGGTCTCGGCTGCAGCGTAAGGTACTGTCTATGATATCACATCACAATTTGAACTACATTTCTGCATTTGCCTTAATGTCTCACTTGTACGAAAATTGTTAGCAGAAGAACATTCGTTCTCAAGGGACCACAGAATCTCGCAACTATACTACACACTGCATTGCTCTTGTGAGTACCTCTTGCCTTGTATGACCATACTTACTTTCATAGCTGTTTGATTATGTAGCATCACTACACATGTTAGCCTCGTAATCGTCCATTTGGTGGACATTATAAGATTAGTATGGACTCTTACATAAATTTAGAATCAACCCAATGCTTTTGAAGAGGTTTAGCTCTGTAGTCCTCTTGTAAGGACTGAACGTGGTCTATCACTGTACTTACATTAACAGCTACTCCCTCCGTCCCATAATATAAGAACGTTTTGTACAGTACACCAGTGTTCAAAACACTCTTGTATTATGGGAAGAGGGATTGGTTCATTCTGTAGCATTCTGCATCTTATCTCCCTCACCCACCATTTACTAAAAAAGATCAGATCTATATTTAATCTTACCAACAAGTAGAATACACGGACAATGCCAGTGCAGAAGTGTAGCCCATTGCTCTTGTCAGTACATTTTGTCCTGTAACGCTTGTACTTCCAGGGATTGGTAGTTGATTATGTAGCATCAATCTGCATCTTATCTTCATTATCCTCTATCCCTTCCAGTATTATCATATCTATAATTACTCTCTACAAAATGTAGAGTACAGGCAATGCTTATGAAGAAGATTTTATGCTGAAATTCTTGAGTTATCCTTCCCTTGACATGGAGAAGGGCATTATAAAGCCAGTGTTAACTGTTAACGTAAGTCAGTCCTTCTAAAGCCTTTATCCTCAACTGTTGTTTAATTTGCTCATACTCCCTATCGTTTACTGCTGTTTAGTTTGTTTTTTCTACCAAAATGCATGTTCGTAAGAACCGTAAGTTCTAAGTTTTACTTGTAAAACCAAATTCCTTATTCATACCATGCACATTACTTAATACTCCCTATATGTATGCTTGTTTTTGTGGATCTATAATCCAGTGTGTGGCGAAGCAGCCCACGTTTGCACCTTGTCATCTCCTGTTTTATCTTACTGATGTGGCTGATGATATGAACAACATGCCATGCACATTATCCAAAATAGATACAATGATTTTCTTTGCCCTTCATCTATGCTTGTTATGTTGACATGGTAATCCAGTAGTGTGGTGAAGCTCCCCGCATTATGAACAATGCCAAATTATGCTATTGATATTTTGAACTTACTCTTTATTTTCTAATTTGAAATTGGATAGAATTGACAGAACAGTTATCATCTTTCACTACTAGGGAAAAGGCTAGCAGCAGCGCGGGTTTTAGGCCTATCAGCAGCGCGGGTGCCCGCGCTACCAATAAGGCGCTACAGCTAACTCTTAGTAGTAGCGCTGCCTGTACCCGCGCTACCACTATTGACTAGAGCAGCAGCGCTTTTCAGGGACGCACTGCTATTACTTAGCTGTAGAGATTTCCCGGTCCAACGCTACTGTTATATCTTTCACCATTTCCCATTCCAGCTTCAATAAACTGCAATTTCCAGATACTAGGTACTACTAGATATCAATTTCATAAAGCATTATAGGTACTAGGTAGTACTCCCTTGGTTCGAAATTACTCGTCGTGGTTTTAGTTCAAATTTGAACTCAAACCACGACGAGTAATTTGGAACCGAGGGAGTACTAGATAACAGTTTCATATATACTCAACATGCATCCTCAAGCAGTACAAGGTGACATCGACGACAATCATCATATTTAGTTCTAGATGATATCGACGACGATCATCATATGTAGTTCTACATGATATCAATGACGATCATCATATGTAGTTCTAGATGATATAGCCACACACACATATGTAGTTCTAGATGATATCGACGACGATCATCATCCTCAAGCCTGGGCGGTGGGTGTTCCTGATAGTAATTAGGATGGCCTGTCCAGCACGAAGATTCTTGCCAACGAGGAATCTCTTCCACCCAACCGAGTTCAAGTGTGTGCGACCATCTGTGCCCATGCGGTAAGTACATGTGGTGACGGAGCCCCTTGCGGTAAGGCGTAGTCCAACTGAGCCTTCTTCATCAGGCTCGATACCACAACTCACAGATAGGTTCTTTGGCAATCTCTAAATAAGAAACACATATCAATTAATAAATAGCCTCACACATACTCTTGCAAATATATTTCTATTAAGTCTAGATTTCTACACTATCAAAAGACACAGTACTACGCATTTGTACTAATTAATCATGAATTCTACTAATAAGTATATATATGGATTATCTACACTATTAATAGTTCCTTGGATTCTACACTAATAAGCATGTGATCAGACTCTACACTAAAGTATATCATCGACTAGATTCCACAAAGCATATCATTGGACTCTACACTAAGCATATCATCGGATTTACTAAGCATATAATAGGATAATTTGCATTTGTAAGTATAACAATAAAGCATATATATATCATCAAATTACTACATGCAGTACGTATAACATACCATTTCATGCCGATCGACCATGGTACTTGTCAGGCGGGTTACAAATGGCACCCCGACAAAGTCATCACGTGGCGGAATTATGTCCCATAGGTTGCACACCTCCTCCTCGCTCAGCCTCATTCTTTGAGCTATGATGGCTTCATGAAGTGGGTTCTCATCATCTTCATTGAGTGGGTCCTCATTATCTTCATCATCTTCGTCATCTTCATCATCTTCCACCAGGTTGATATAAATGACAACCAGCTTGGGTCTTTCTGCTCTGAAGGAGAATCTGATCAACTCACCACCAGTAAGACGCATGCGAGCGAGGAAATGGGCCCATCCATCTCCTCCAATCAATGACATATTGCGTCCTTTCTCGACCTCCATAGTGTACGGCCCCCCAGGAGCCTCAAATGTCACAGTGTCTCCTGTAAGCTTGTTGAATTTCAACCTCACATTGCATGGGACGATCTGTGTAAGAAAAGCAAAATGACACAATGCAGTAATGCCAACACTAAAAATAAAATAGTTGTTACATTTCATCTAATTTCTTACCGCTGCATGACGAAAACTCGGATGGAAGTAGATGCCGAACAGCTTGCCAGTTGCAAGGCTGCTGGCGCATCTTGACTTGCACAGTCGACATAGTGGTGCTGGTGGTGGCGCCATTTTCCTAAAGCAATATGAGCAAAGGATTAACGATTCACTTCACAGGAAACAAGTGGCAAATTTAACTAAATTGGCACCTACATTTTGCCAAAAAATAACTTATTACAAAAAAAACTAAATCGAGCATACTAAATCAACTAAATCAACTAGCATACTAAATCCACTAGCATACTAAATCAACTAAATCAAAATGTTCTAAATCAACTAGCCTACTAAATCACCTAAATCAACTAGCCTACTAAATAAACTAAATCAAAATGTTCTAAATCAACTAAATCAACTAGCCTACTAAGTCTACTGAATCATATCAACTAAATCAAAATGTTACATATGAAATCCTACTAAATCAAAATGTATCAGGGAGGAGGGACAAGGAGGGGCGACTCGAGGAGGGAGAAGATAGTAGGACGGAGGAGGAAGGCGAAGCGAGGAGGGGCCGGCCGGCGGCGAGTGGAGGGAGGACGGATCAAGGAGGAAGGCGGAGCGAGGAGGGGGTGGCCAGCGGCGAGTGGAGGGAGGATGGAGGAGGAGGCCGGTACCGAGTCCAGCGAGGAGGATGAGGCGACAGCGGCGCAGATCGGGGGAGGGGCGACGGGGGAGGACCGGCGGCGCGGGGGGTGAGGAGGAGACCGTGAGTGTGTGTGAGTGTGATCTGTGGATGAGGCTAGTGAGTGGGGGAGATGGAATGGAATAGCAGTAGCGCGCTATAGGTAAACGCGCTACTGCTAAACTACCTATCAGTAGCGCCTTTCGGCCTGAACGCGCTACTGCTGTGTGTCAGTATGTAAAAATAGACATAGACATAAAAAATACGCTGCTGCTACGTTACGCTGAATGCGCTAAATGCGTTGAATGCTCATTGATTTTTGTAGTTAATTTAGCAGTAGTGATTATTGCCTGAATGCGCTGCTGCTACGTTACGTAGCAGTAGCGCTGTTTATTTTAATGCGCTGCTGCTATAACTGGCCTCGCGGCGGCGTCGTGGGAATTTTAGCAGTAGCGCTTCTTGGAGTGCACGCGCTACTGATAAACTTGTTTCAGCAGCGAGTTTCCATGGCCCGCGCTACTGCTACTTAGCAACAGTGCCTGATTTTAAAGCGCGCTGCTGGTAAGATTCTGTGTATAGGCTTTTCCCTAGTAGTGTTTGTTTATACACGTGCAAAACCTGTCATCTCTCTGCTTTGTTTCAGGGTGATATGCCTGATGGCATGCACAAGTCTGCTGAAGGCTGTGAGACAAACCCAACATATATTGCAGCAAAGAAGGCAAAACATCTTGAAGATAGCGAGACAACCCCAAAGTCTTATCTTGATGCAGTGTTCAAGTTACTTGAGACTAACAGTCAGACAAGCTCATAGAATTCGTTTTCTGAATCAATTTGACTTCTTCAGTCCCAAGTTCTAGCAGAAAGGCATTCTGCAACTCAATTTCGACTTGAAGTCCTATCTCTAAGAAAGATTGCGGAGAACACCAATGAGAACCTCATCACTAAACAGCTACACCTGGAAGCTATGACCGACATGCTAGTCCGGTCTCACAGCCTTGCTCAGCAGCTTGCGCAGTAGTTCCCCCGCAAGGCTAACCTTTCTTGAACTGTCTTGGAAGTGATCTCGGTTCAGTATTATTTTGTTACGCTGCAATGGTGCCCAGTTTTTGTAATTTGCTTCTTCGTTGCACTTTATGATCACTGGTGGCGAACTTCGATGCCTAGTGGATGTAATATACCTTAAATCCTTTATTGTATAGTGTAGGTTTATTCTTAGTTACTATGACGTAATTTCTTTATTGTATAGAGTAGGTTTGTTCTTAATTCCTACTAGTTACTGCCATCATTCGCTATCTGAAAAAAAATCAGATGTGGTCGACTGGACCGAAACATTCGACTCTAAAGGGCCAGGTTTTTAGCGGGCCATAATTGGGCCGGCCTGTGTCTTTCTTGGGCCCGAATGATTGGGGCCTTCACACATTGCGCCAGGCCCAAACTTACACCGGCCTATATTTTAGTTGGGCCTTTTGTCGACCCAGCGCTTAGTTTGGCCCAGGTAGCGTTGGGCCATTAACAGGCTGAATATTGTACTGGCCTGTTACGGCCGAGATGAAACCATGGGCCTTTAGCAAGCCAAAATGCATGTTGGGCCTCAATTTTCACTAGTCGTCGACGGGCCTTCAGCAGGCCAAAATGTAGACCGGGCCGTTTTCGGCCCGGTTAGCTCACGGGCCGTTACCAGGCCGAAACATACTCAGGCCTTGGTTGGCCCACTGATATCATGGGCCTTTAAGAGGCCGAAAGCTTAGCACAGGCATCAACGGGCCGAATTACATGATGGGCCTTTAACAGGCCCAAAGTCACGTTGGGCTTAACTGTTGCCACCTTTAGCACGGGCCGTTAGTGGGCCCGATGTCCCGTCCGACCATATATGGCCCATGGGCAGCACGGGCCATTCCCAGGCCGAAAGTCACATCGGGCTAAAATGGGCCCATGTCTACATCAGGCCTCTAACAGGCCGAAAGTCACTAGGCTGTAGTTGGGCCCAAATATTCGGTGAACAATTAACGGGTCAGATCTGGCTTCGGGCCGTAAATGGGCCTTTATTAAGCAGGCCGTTATTGGGCTGGCCCACTAGTACCTGATTAAGTTCTACGGGCCTTTGACTGGGCCGACCTTTTTAACCTATATGGGCCTCTGTTGGGCCCACCACGTGTCGACGTATCATAGGCATGTCTCCTCCAATGGACGGGCGACATCTCGCCCACTGACGAGCTGACAGGTGTTCCCTTCAGCCAATCAGAATTTTACACATGGAAATTTCCCATTAGTCAGGGCTGTTAACGGGTTATCGGATCCAAAATCCGACCCGATAGCTTAATGGCGTTTTGTTACGGTGGATGCCACGTGTCGGTCACCCTTGACGAAAGCACTTCTGTGACACGCGATTTATCGTCATGGAAGTGGACACTTCCGTGATGATAATTTTGGTAATGTCATGGAATACTTCTATGACAGCACAGATATGACTATCTTGATTCTGTCATAAAATCGTCATGGATGTACATGCATGACAAAAAAGGCGACCTACTGTGACAAACATGTATCATCAGGGAAGTGTATTTTTTTGTAGTGAATTGGATAAATTATACCTGCCTCAAGGAGCTTTAGTATTTCCTTTCTTACCACTTCTTGCATTTTAGGATTCAGTCGTCGTTGATGATCACGAACTGGTTTAGCATCTTCTTCCAAATTTATTTTATGTTGACATAGAGTGGGGCTAATGCCCTTAAGATCATCAAGAGTATACCCAATAGCAGCATGGTCCTTCTTCAGAGTTTTAAATAATCTCTCTTCTTCATGCGCTGAAAGGTTAGCACTAATAATAACAGGATATATCTTTTTCTCATCAAGATAAGCATATTTAAGAGTATCAGGTAACGGTTTAAGCTCAAACACGGGATCACCCTTGGGTGGAGGAGGATCCCTAGGATTTTAATAGGCAAACTGTGCTTCAGAATAGGTTCCTATTTAAAGAATACTTCATGTATTTCCCTTCTTTTATTCATAAACATATCATTTTCATGGTCTAGCAAATATTGTTCTAAAGGATCACTAGGAGGTACGGCAATAGAAGCAAGACCAATAATTTCATCCTTACTAGGCAATTCTTCTTCACGGTGTTGTCTACTAAATTTAGAGAAATTAAATTCATGAGACATATCATCTAAACCGATAGTAACAACATCCTTTTTGCAATCGATCTTAGCATTAACAGTATTCAAGAAGGGTCTGCCAAATACAATGGGACAAAAGCTATCTTATGGGGAACCAAGAACAAGAAAATCAGCAGGATATTTAGTTTTCCCACACAAGACTTCAACATCTCTAACAATTCTCATTGGTGAAATAATATCTCTATTGGCAAGTTTAATTGTGACATCAATATCTTCTAACTCAACAGGTGCAATATCATGCATAATTTCTCTATATAGGTTAGTAGGTATTGCACTAGCACTAGCACCCATATCACATAAGCCATGATAACAATGATCTCCTATTTTAACAAAAATAGCAGGCATGCCTACCACAGGTCTAGGTTTATCTTTAGCACAAGGTTTAGCAATTCTAGCAGTTTCATCACAGAAATAAATAACACGCCCGTCAATATTATCAGCCAAGAGATCTTTAACAATAGCAATATTAGGTTCAACTTTAACTTGCTCAGGAGGTGTATAAGTTCTAATATTGATTTTACGAACCACAGTTGAAGCTTTAGCATGATCTTTTATCCTAACAGGAAAAGGTGGTTTCTAAACATAAGCAGTAGGAACAATAGGATCATTATAAGTGACAGTATTTTCTTCAAATTTAATAGGTGCAGCTACTTTTACTTCTATGGGAGGATGATATTTAAACCACTTCTCCTTGGGGAGATCAACATAAGTAGCAAAAGATTCACAGAAAGAAGCTACTATCTCAGAGTTAAGTCCATATTTAGTGCTAAATTTACGGAAAACATTGGTACCCATAAAAGATTTAACACAATCAAACTTAGGTGTCATGCCTGACTCCTTACCTTCGTCGAGGTCCCAATCTTCAGAGTTGCGTTTAATTCTTTCCAATAAATCCCATTTGAATTCAATAGTCTTTGTCATAAAAGAGCTAACACAAGAAGTATCGAGCATGGTGCGATTGTTATCAGAAAGCCGAGCATATAAATTTTGAATAATCATTTCTATTGAGAGCTCATGATTGGGGCATGAATATAACATTGATTAAGCCTCCCCCAAGCTTGAGCGATGCTTTCTCCTTCGCGAGGCCAAAAATTATATATATAATTGCGATCACGATGAACAAGATGCATAGGATAAAACTTCTGATGAAATTCCAATTTCAATTGTTTGTAGTTCCATGATCCCATATCATCACATAGCCTATACCATGTCAATGCATCTTCCTTCAAAGATAAAGGGAAGACCTTCTTCTTAACAACATCTCCGGGTACACCTGCAAGATTAAATAATCCACAAACTTCATCCACATATATTAAGTGCTCATCAGGATGCATTGTTCCGTCTCCTGCAAAAGGATTAGCTAGCGGTTTTTATATCATACCCGAAGGAATTTCAAAGGGAACATTTTCATTTTTAGTAGGTTCAGTAGGTTGAGGAGCAACTCTTTGGTCTACTGGTCGGGGTGAAGATACCCCGAACAAGCCCCTTAGAGGATTACTTTCCATAGTAACAAGTGACAGTAAATTTCAGCACACTATATAAATTTTTCCTTACCAAATTCCACCTACCAAAGGCGCTTCACTCCCCGGTAACGGCGCCAGAAAAGATTCTTGATGATCCACAAGTATAGGGGATCTATCGTAGTCCTTTCAATAAGTAAGAGTGTCGAACCCAACGAGGAGCAGAAGGAAATGATAATCGGTTTCCAGCAAGGTATTCTCTGCAAGTACTGAAATAAGTGGTAACAAATAGTTTGTGATAGGATAATTTGTAACGAGAAACAAGTAACAAAAGTACATAAATTGCAGCAAGGTGGCCCAATCCTTTTTGTAGTAAAGGACAAGCCTAGACAAACTCTTATATAGAGAAAAGTGCTCCAAAGGACACATGGGAATATCGTCAAGCTAATTTTCATCACGCTCATATGATTCGCGTTCGGTACTTTGATAATTTGGTATGTGGGTGGACCGGTGCTTGGGTGTTGTTCTTACTTGAACAAGCATCCCACTTATGATTAACCTCTATTGAAAGCATCCGCAACTACAACAAAAGTATTAAGATAAACCTAACCATAGCATGAAACATATGGATCCAAATCAGCCCCTTATGAAGCAATGCATAAACTAGGGTTTAAGCTTCTGTCACTCTAGCAACCCATCATCTACTTATTACTTCACAATGACTTCCTCTAGGCCCAAATAATGGTGAAGTGTTATGTAGTCGATGTTCACATAACACCACTAGAGGTTAGACAACATACATCTCATCAAAATATCGAACGAATACCAAATTCACATGACTACTAATAGCAAGACTTCTCCCATGTCCTCAGGAACAAACGTAACTACTCACAAAGCATATTCATGTTCATAATTAGAGGGGTATTAATATGCATACAGGATCTGAACATATCATCTTCCACCAAATAAACCAACTAGCATCAAATACAAGGAGTAATTAACACTACTAGCAACCTACTAGTACCAATCCCGGACTTGGAGACAAGAATTGTATACAAGAGATGAACTAGGGTTTTGAGAGGAGATGGTGCCGATGAAGATATTGATGGAGATTGCCCTCTCCCGATGAGAGGAGCGTTGGTGATGACAATGGCGATGATTTCCCCCTCCCGGAGGGAAGTTTCCCCGAGAGAACAGCTCTGCGGGAGCCCTAGATTGGATCCGCCAAGGTTCCGCCTCGTGGCGGCGGAGTTTCGTCCGAGAAGATGGCTTATGATTTTTCCTCATCGAAAGACTCCATATAGTAGAAGATGGCCATCGGAGGGCCACCAGGGGGCCCACGACGTAGGGGCCGCGCCCAGGGGCTAGGGCGCGCCCCCCACCCTCGTGGACAGGGTGTGGCCCCCCTGGTGAACTTCTTGTGCTCAGTATTTTTTATATATTCTGAAAACGTCTTTCGTGAAGTTTCGGGACTTTTGGAGCTGTGCAGAATAGGTCTCTAATATTTGCTCCTTTTCCAGCCCAGAATCCCAGCTGCCGGCATTCTCCCTCTTTATGTAAACCTTGTAAAATAAGAGAGAACAGGCATAAGTATTGTGACATAATGTGTAATAACAGCCCATAATGCAATAAATATCGATACAAAAGCATGATGCAAAATGGATGTATCAAAGATCATGGTGCTACTTTGAAGCACAAGTGTGGAAAAAGGATAGTAACATTGTCCCTTCTCTCTTTTTCTCTCATTTCATTTTTTATTTTTTTATTTGGGCCTTCTTTTTTTGGCCTCTTTTTTTATTTTATTTTCATCCGGAGTCTTATCCCGACTTGTGGGGGAATAATAGTCTCCATCATCCTTTCCTCAATAGGACAATGCTCTAATAATGATGATCATCACACTTCTTTTTACTTACAACTCAATACTTAGAACAAAATATGACTCTATGTGAATGCCTCCGGCGGTGTACCGGGATATGCAATGAATCAAGAGTGACATGTATGAAAAAATTATGAACGGTGGCTTTGCCACAAATATGATGTCAACTACATGATCATGCAAAGCAATATGACAATGATGAAGCGTGTCATAGCAAACGGAATGGTGGAAAGTTGCATGGCAATATATCTCGGAATGTCTATGGAAATGCCATAATAGGTACGTATGGTGGCTGTTTTAAGGAAGGTATATGGTGGGTTTATGGTACCGGCGAAAGTTGTGCGGTACTAGAGAGGCTAGCAATTGTGGAAGGGTGAGGGTGCGTATAATCCATGGACTCAACATTAGTCATAAAGAACTCACATACTTATTGCAAAAATCTATTAGTTATCGAAACAAAGTACTGCGCGCATGCTCCTAGGGGGATAGATTGGTAGGAGAAGACCATCGCTCATCCCCGACCGCCACTCATAAGGAAGGCAATCAATAAATAAATCATGCTCCGACTTCATCACATAACGGTTCACCATACGTGCATGCTACGGGAATCACAAACTTCAACACAAGTATTTCTCAAATTCACAACTACTTAACTAGCACGACTCTAATATCACCATCTCCATATCTCAAAACAATCATCAAGTATCAAACTTCTCTTAGTATTCAATGCACTTATATGAAAGTTTTTATTACGCTTAAAAGCAACTTGCCATGTTGTTCTAAAGGACTATCAAAATAATATAAGTGAAGCATGAGAGATCAATTATTTCTATGAAATAAAACCACCACCGTGCTCTAAAAGATATAATTGAAGCACTAGAGCAAAAACTATATAGCTCAAAAGATATAAGTGAAGCACATAGAATATTCTAATAAATTCCAATTAATGTGTGTCTCTCTCAAAAGGTGTGTAGAGAAAGGATTGTGGTAAACTAAAAAGCAAAGACACAAATCAATCAAGACGCTCCAAGCAAAACACATATCATGTGGCGAATAAAAATATAGCTCCAAGTAAAGTTGCCGATGAACGAAGACAAAAGAGGGGGATGCCTTCTGGGGCATCCCCAAGCTTAGGCTCTTGGTTGTCCTTGAATATTACCCTGGTGTTTGCCTTGGGCATACCCAATCTTAGGCTCTTGCCACTCCTTATTCCATAGTCCATCGAATCCTTACCCAAAACTTGAAAACTTCACAACACAAAACTTAACAGAAAACTCGTAAGCTCCGTTAGTATAAGAAAATAAATCACCACTTAGGTACTGTTGTGAACTCATTCTAAATTCATATTGGTGTAATATATACTATATTCCAACTCATCTTTGGTTCATACCATCCGATACTACTCGTATATTCATCAAAATAAGCAAACAACACATAGAAAACAGGATCTGTCAAAAACAGAACAATCTGTAGTAATCTATCAAACATATACTTCTGGAACCCCAAAAATTCTAAAATAAATTGATGGAAGTGAGGAATTTATCTATTAATCATATTCAAAAAGAATTAACTAAATAGCACTCTCCAGTAAAAAATGGCAGCAAATCTCGTCAGCGCTAAAGTTTCTGTTTTTTACAGCAAGATCACAAAGACTTCCCCCAAGTCTTCCCAAAGGTTCTACTTGGCACAAACACTAATTAAAAGCATAAAACCACATCTAAACATAGGCTAGATGAATTATTTATTACTAAAAAGGAGCAAAAATCAAAGAACAAAAATAAAATTGGGTTGCCTCCCAACAAGCGCTAACGTTTAACGCCCCTAGCTAGGAATGATAATTTCAATGATGCCCACATAAAAAATAATAATTGTGACATAAAGAGAGCATCATGAAGAATATGAATAGCACATTTAAGTCTAACCCACTTCCTATGCATAGGGATTTTGTGAGCAAACAACTTGTGGGAACAAGAATCAACTTGCATAGGAAGGTAAAACAAGGATAACTTTAAAACTCTAAACACATAGAGAGGAAACTTGATATTATTGCAATTCCTACAAGCATATATTCCTCCCTCATAATAATTTTCAGTAGCATCATGAATTAATTCAACAATATAACTATCACATAAAGCATTCTTTTCATGATCTACAAGCATAGAAATTTTATTACTCTCCACATAAGAAAAATTCTTCTCATTCGGAATAGTGGGAGTATCATAAGAAACTTGAATACTATAAATTGTTTCCACATTAAAGGAGTAATGTTCAGAAAAAGGTAATAATAATCATGACAAGTTTTATAAATATAATCATCACTACTTTTTATAGCATAAGTATCATCACAATAATCATCATAAGTAGCAACTTTGTTCTCATCATAATCGATTGAAACCTCTTCCAAGATAGTGGAATCATTACTAAATAAAGTAACGACCTCTCCAAATCCACTTTCATAATTATCACAATAAGATTCAACACCCTCCAAAATAGTGGGATCATTACTTCCTAAAGTTGACACTCTTCCAAACCCACTTTCATCAATATAATCATCATAAGTAGGAGGCATGCTATCATCATAATAAATTTGCATATCAAAACTTGGGAGACTACAAATATCATCTTCATTAAACATAGCATAGCCAAGCTTGGTTCTTTTCATATCATAAGCATAATCACTCTCGTCATTAATATTATGGATAACACCAATAGTATAGCAAGTATCATCATCACAATGAGTAATAGGGGCAACATCATTTGGGAGGGATACCTTTTCACCTTTACTTATTTGTCTTTTCTTTTTCTTCTTAACATTATGTGTGCGTTCAATCCTCTTTTTGGAGATCCTTATTGATGAGATTGGTTGAATATAAGGCTCCTCCTTGTTACCTGATTCATCATAAGAAATAATAGGAGGATATTGGGAAGCCTCTTCCCTTTCGTTAGTATTCTCTTCATCCTCTATTTGTTTTCTTTTTTTATGTAATTGTAAATATAAGGATTTTCAATGCAATTCACCGCACAATACATAAAAATTTATTCTAGATCAAAATCAATAAATCTATCAAGATTAAATTTTGGAATACCCTCAGTTATATGTTTCATTTCTTCATACCCCAAAAGAAGAGTAAGCTCTTTATGATGCTCAAGGGTAATCAAGTTATTACAATTTTTGGACACGATTTGATCATGAAACAAATAGCATTGGAGCATTAAATGACCATGTTCATTGCAAAGTTCACCAGGATGGCGATAAATATTGAATCTTTCAGCACAATCATCTAGCCTTTCTTGCAACAATTTAGTTTCCAAATACTTATGCCTCTTGCAAAATCTATCTTCCCTATTTGGTGTGTGCTTTCAAGCTCTATGTATTCCACAAAAGCTGACATGCTTATAAGAGACATTTTCATCATGACTAGTGCAATCATCATTAGTATCATGGATATTCAAGGAATTCATACTAACAACATTGCAATCATGCTCATCATTCAAAGACTTAGTGCCAGACATTCTAATGCATTCTTCTTCTAACACTTTGGCACAATTATCGGAATCCTTATTTTCACGAAAGATATTAAAAAGATGAAGCATATGAGGCAACCTTAATTCCATTATTTATTCCATTATTTGTAGTTTTCTTTTATAGACTAAACTAGTGATAAAACAAGAAACAAAAAGATTCGATTGCAAGATCTAAAGATATACCTTCAACCGCTAAACTCCCCGGCAATGACGCCAGAAAAGAGCTTGATGTCTACTACACAACCTTCTTCTTGTAGACGTTGTTGCGCCTCCAAGTGCAGAGGTTTGTAGGACAGTAGCCAATATCCCTCAAGTGGATGACCTAAGGTTTATCAATCCATGGGAGGCGTAGGATGAAGATGGCCTCTCTCAAGCAACCCTGCAACCAAATAACAAAGAGTCTCTTGTGTCCCCAACACACCCAATACAATGGTAAATTGTATAGGTGCACTAGTTCGGTGAAGAGATGGTGATACAAGTGCAATATGGATAGTAGATAAAGGTTTTTGTAATCTGAAAATATAAAAACAGCAAGGTAACTAATGATAAAAGTGAGCGTAAACGGTATTGCAATGAGTTGAAACAAGGCCTAGGGTTCATACTTTCACTAGTGCAAGTTCTCTCAACAATAATAACATAATTGGATCATATAACTATCCCTCAACATGCAACAAAGAGTCACTCCAAAGTCACTAATAGCGGAGAACAAACGAAGAGATTATGGTAGGGTACGAAACCACCTCAAAGTTATTCTTTCTGATCGATCTATTCAAGAGTCATAGTAA
The DNA here is from genome assembly GCF_002162155.2 of Triticum dicoccoides. Classification (NCBI taxonomy): domain Eukaryota; kingdom Viridiplantae; phylum Streptophyta; class Magnoliopsida; order Poales; family Poaceae; genus Triticum; species Triticum dicoccoides. The sequence goes on along the minus strand of NC_041384.1, from coordinate 480,294,314 downwards.
AATAACATGAAGCTATTCTTTCCGTTCAATCCATCATAGCGTTCGTACTAGAATAACACCTTAAGACACAAATCAACCAAAACCCTAATGTAACCTAGATACTCCAATGTCACCTCAAGTTTCCATGGGTAGATTATACGATATGCATCACACAATCTCAGATTCATCTATTCAACCAACACAAAGAACTTCAAAGAGTGCCCCAAAGTTTCTATCGGAGAGTCAAGATGAAAACGTGTGCCAACCCCTATGCATAAGTTCACGAGGTCACGGAACTCGCAAGTTGATCACCAAAACATACATCAAGTGGATCACGTGATATCCCATTGTCACCACAGATAAGCACATGCAAGACATATATCAAGTGTTCTCAAATCCTTAAAGACTCAATCCGATAAGATAACTTCAAAGGGAAAACTCAATCCATCACAAGAGAGTAGAGGGGGAGAAAAATCATAAGATCCAAATATAATAGAAAAGATCACGGTACATCAAGATCGTGCCGACTCAAGAACACGAGAGAGAGAGAGAGAGAGAGAGAGAGAGAGAGAGAGAGAGAGAGAGATCAAACACATAGCTACTAGTACATACCCTCAGCCCCGAGGGTGAACTACTCCCTCCTCGTCATGGAGAGCATCGGGATGATGTAGATGGCCACCGGAGAAGGATTCCCCCCTCCGGCAGGGTGCCGGAACGGGTCTAGATTAGTTTCCGGTGGCTACGGAGGCTTCTGGCGGTGGAACTCCCGATCTATTCTGTTCCTCCATGTTTCTAGGGTATATTGATATATATAGGCGAAAGAAGTCGGTCAGGGGAGCAACGAGGGGCCCACGAGTGTGGAGGGCACGCCCCCTACCTCGTGGCCTCCTCGATTGTTTCTTGACGTCCACTCCAAGTCTCCTGGATCATGTTTATTCCAAAAATAACGCTCTCGAAGGTTTCATCCCGTTTGGACTCTGTTTGATATTCCTTTTCGGCGAAACTCTAAAATAGGCAAAAAAAAACAGCAATTTGGGTTGGGCCTCCGGTTAATAGGTTAGTCCCAAAAATAATATAAAAGTGTAAAAATAAGCGCATTAACATCCAAAATAGATAATATAATAGCATTGAACAATCAAAAATTATAGATACGTTGGAGACGTATCAAGCATCCCCAAGGTTAATTCCTGCTCGTCCTCGAGTAGGTAAATGATAAAAACAGAATTTTTGATGTGGAATTCTTCCTAACATATTTCTCAATGTAATTTTTCTTTATTGTGGCATGAATGTTCAGATCTGAAAGATTCAATATAAAAGTTTAATATCGACATAGAAATAATAATACTTCAAGTATACTAACTAAGCAATCATGTCTTCTCAAAATAACATGGCCAAAGAAAGTTATCCCTACAAAATCATATAGTCTGGCTATGCTCTATCTTCATCACACAAAATATTAAATCATGCACAACCCTGATGACAAACTAAGCAATTGTTTCATACTTTTGATGTTCTCAAACTTTTTCAATCTTCACGCAATATATGAGCGTGAGCCATGGATATAGCACTATGGTGGAATAGAATGGTGGTTGTGGAGAAGACAAAAAAGGAGAAGATAGTCTCACATCAACTAGGCGTATCAACGGGCTATGGAGATGCCCATTAATAGATATCAATGTGAGTGAGTAGGGATTGACATGCAACGGATGCACTAGAGCTATAAGTGTATGAAAGCTCAACAAAAGAAACTAAGTGGGTGTGCATCCAACTTGCTTGCTCACGAAGACCTAGGGCAATTTGAGGAAGCACATCATTGGAAATTTGGAATATACAAGCCAAGTTCTATAATGTAAAATTCCCACTAGTTTATGAAAGTGACAACATAGGAGACTCTCTATCATGAAGACCATGGTGCTACTTTGAAGCACAAGTGTGGAAAAAGGATAGTAACATTGTCCCTTCTCTCTTTTTCTCTCATTTATTTTTTCTCTCTTTTTTTATTTGGGCCTTCTTCTTTTTTTTTGGCCTCTTTTTTTTCTTTTTTTTCGTCCGGAGTCTCATCTCGACTTGTGGGGGAATCATAGTCTCCATCATCCTTTCCTCACTGGGACAATGCTCTAATAATGATGATCATCACACTTCTTTTTACTTACAACTCAAGAATTACAACTCAATACTTAGAACAAAATATGACTCTATGTGAATGCCTCCGGCGGTGTACCGGGATATGCAATGAATCAAGAGTGACATGTATGAAAAAATTATGAGCGGTGGCTTTGCCACAAATACGATGTCAACTACATGATCATGCAAAGCAATATGCCAATGATGAAGCGAGTCATAGCAAACGGAACAGTGGAAAGTTGCATAGCAATATATCTCAGAATGGCTATGGAAATGCCATAATAGGTAGGTATAGTGGCTGTTTTGAGGAAGGTATATGGTGGGTTTATGGTACCGGCGAAAGTTGCATGGTACTAGAGAGGCTAGCAATTGTGGAAGGGTGAGGGTGCGTATAATCCATGGACTCAACATTAGTCATAAAGAACTCACATACTTATTGCGAAAATCTATTAGTTATCGAAACAAAGTACAACGCGCATGCTCCTAGGGGGATAGATTGTTAGGAAAATACCATCGCTCGTCCCCGACCGCCACTCATAAGGAAGGCAATCAATAAATAAATCATGCTCCGACTTCATCACATAACGGTTCACCATATGTGCATGCTACGGGAATCACAAACTTCAACACAAGTATTTCTCAAATTCACAACTACTCAACTAGCACGACTCTAATATCACCATCTCCATATCTCAAAATAATCATCAAGTATCAAACTTCTCTTAGTATTCAATGCACTTATTTGAATTTTTTTATTATGCCTAAAAGCAAATTGCCATGTTGTTCTAAAGGACTATCAAAATAATATAAGTGAAGCATGAGAGATCAATTATTTACATAAAATAAAACCACCACCGTGCTCTAAAAGATATAAGTGAAGCACTAGAGCAAAAACTACATAGCTCAAAAGATATAAGTGAAGCACATAGAATATTCTAATAAATTCCAATTCATGTGTGTCTCTCTCAAAGGGTGTGTAAAGCAAGGATGATTGTGGTAAACTAAAAAGCAAATACTCAAATCATACAAGATGCTCCAAGCAAAACACATATCATGTGGCGAATAAAAATATAGCTCCAAGTAAAGTTATCGATGAACGAAGACAAAAGAGGGGATGCCTTCCGGGGCATCCCCAAGCTTAGGCTCTTGGTTGTCCTTGAATGTTACCTTGGGGTGCCTTGGGCATCCCCAAGATTAGGCTCTTGCCACTCCTTACTCCATAGTCCATCGAATCCTTACCCAAAACTTGAAAACTTCACAACACAAAACTTAACAGAAAACTCGTAAGCTCCGTTAGTATAAGAAAATAAATCACCACTTAGGTACTGTTATGAACTCATTCTAAATTCATATTGGTGTAATATATACTGTATTCCAGCTCATCTATGGTTCATACCATCCGATACTACTCATAGATTCATCAAAATAAGCAAACAACACATAGAAAACAGGATGTGTCAAAAACAGAACAGTCTGTAGTAATCTGGATCAAACGTATACTTCTGGAACCCCAAGAATTCTAAAATAAATTGCTGGACATTATTAATTTATCTATCAATCATCTGTAAAAATAATTAACTAAATAGCACTCTCCAGTAAAAAATGGCAGCAAATCTCGTGAGCGCTAAAGTTTCTGTTTTTTATAGCAAGATCGCAAAGACTTCCCCCAAGTCTTCCCAAAGGTTCTACTTGGCACAAAAACTAATTAAAAGCATGAAACCACATCTAAACAGAGGCTAGATGAATTATTTATTACTAAACAGGAGCAAAAAGCAAAGAACAAAAATAAAATTGGGTTGCCTCCCAACAAGCGCTAACGTTTAACGCCCCTAGCTAGGCATGATAATTTCAATGATGCTCACATAAATAATAATAATTGTGACATAAAGAAAGCATCATGAAGAATATGACTAGCACATTTAAGTCTAACTCACTTCCTATGCATAGGGATATTGTGAGCAAACAACTTGTGGGAACAAGAATCAACTTGCATAGGAAGGTAAAACAAGGATAACTTGAAAACTTTAAGCACATAGAGAGGAAACTTGATATTATTGCAATTCCTACAAGCATATATTCCTCCCTCATAATAATTTTCAGTAGCATCATGAATGAATTAAACAATATAACTATCACATAAAGCATTCTTTTCATGATCTACAAGCATAGAAATTTTATTACTCTCCACATAAGCAAAATTCTTCTCATTTGGAATAGTGGGAGTATCATAAGAAACTCGAATACTATAAATTGTTTCCACATTAAAGGAGTAATGTTAAGAAAAAGGGTAATAATAATCATGACAAGTTTCTCTTTCTTTACCGTGCTTCCTAGCAACAAAGTCTCTCTTATCATAACGTTGATTCTTTGATTGTGGGTTATCAAGATCAACAGCAGGTTCAATCTCTACATCATTATCATTGCTAGGTTGAGCATCAACATGAAAATCATCATTAACATTATCACTAGGTTCATGTTCATTACCAGATTGTGTTTCATCATCAAAGATATAAATATCATTAGGATTCTCAGGTGTGTCTACAACAGGTTCACTAGAAGCATGCAAAGTCCTATCATTTTTCTTTTTCTTCCTCTTAGAAGGACTAGGTGCATCAATATTAATTATCTGAGAATCTTGCTCAATTCTCTTAGGATGGCCCTCGGGATACAAAGGTTCCTAAGTCATTTTACCACCTCTAATCATAACTCTAACCTAGGTTGAAAAAAGCGGTAGGCGTAAGTGAGGCGGTTGGCCTTCGCCTAGTTCCTAGGCGGTGCTTAAGCGCCCTAGGCGGTAATATAGCTTCTACTATCAGGGTAATTGGGGTTATTATATGTGTATTGATGTTAATTTAGGGAAGATAAATAAGTTAACTACCAGATACTACCATTTGAATGTGTCATGTTTGGCATTTTAATGCAATATGGCATGAATTCTTGCTTGGGTAAACAATTGGTTGCTTACCCTGCGTAGACTTTCATTTATGCCCTAGGCGAGGCGTTTGGCCATCGCCTAGCACCTAGGCGTGCCTAAGCGCCTTCTAGGCACTGCCTTTTCCAATAGAGTTCTAACAGCATTATCATTTTCTTATTATTTAATTCATTGAGCAAATCATTTTGAGCTTTAAGCACTTGTTCTACTTGAGTGGTAACCATAGAAGCATTTTTACTAATAAGTTTAAGTTCACCTTTAACTCTAGACATATAATCACTCAAGTGTTCAAGCATATCTGCATTGTATTTCAATTGTCTACCAACATAAGCATTGAAGTTTTCTTGTTTAACAATAAAATTATCAAACTCATCTAAGCATTGGCTAGCAGACTTATAACGAGGAATATCACCTTCATCAAATCTATAGAGAGAATTTTCTCGCAAAAAAAATCTATAGAGAGAATTTATATTCACTACCTATGTCGGGTTATCAAGACCATGTATTTCTTCAATAGGTGGTAAATTCTTAACATCTTTAGCTTTAATACCTTTTTCTTTCATAGATTTCTTTTCCTCTTGCATATCTTCAGGACTGAGAAATAGAATACCCCTTTTCTTCGAAGTTGGCTTAGGAGTTGGTTCAGGAAGTGTCCAATTATTTTCATTAGTCAACATATTATTCAATAGTAATTCAGCTTGATCAACAGTTCTTTTCCTGAAAACACAACCAGGACAACTATCCAGGTAGTCTCTGGAAGCATCGGTTAGTCCATTATAAAAGATATCAAGTATTTCATTTTTCTTGGGAGGATGATCAGGCAAAGCATTAAGTAATTGGAGAAGCCTCCCCCAAGCTTGTGGGAGACTCTCTTCTTCAATTTGCACAAAATTATATATTTCCCTTAAAGCAGCTTGTTTCTTATGAGCAGGGAAATATTTAGCAGAGAAGTAATAAATCATATCCTGGGGACTACGCACACAACCAGGATCAAGAGAATTAAACCATGTCTTAGCATCACCCTTTAATGAGAACGGAAACAACTTAAGGATAAAGTAATAGCGAGTTTTCTCATCATGAGTAAACAGGGTGGCTATATCATTTAATTTAGTAAGATGTGCCACAACAGTTTCACATTCATAGCCATAAAAAGGATCAGATTCAAACAAAGTAATTAACTCAGGATCGACAGAGAAATCATAATCCTTATCAGTAATAAAGATAGGTGAAGTAGCAAAAGCAGGGTCATATTTCATTCTAGCATTCAAAGACTTTTCTTTAAGCTTAGCTAATAATTTCTTAAGATCAGGTCTATCATTGTAAGCTAAGAAGTCTCTAGCAGTTTCTTCATCCATAACATAACCCTCGGGAACAACAGGCAATTCATATCTAGGGGGAGAATCTTCGTCATCACTTTCATCAATATTATCAGTTTCAATGGTTTCATTCTCCCTAGCTCTAGCAAGTTGTTCATCAAGAAATTCACCTAGTGGCACAGTATTATCAAGCATAGAAGTAGCTTCATCATAAGTATCATGCAAAGCAGAAGTGGCATCATCAATAACATGCGACATATCAGAATGAATAGCAGGTGTAGGTGTCGCAAGTTTACTCAAAACAGAAGGTGAATCAAGTGCAAAGCTAGATGACAGTTCCTTACCTCCCCTCGTAGTTGAGGAAAAAATCTTGGTTCTTTGATCTTTCAAGTTCTTCATAGTGATCAGCAGATGTAAATCCCAAGTGACTCAAAGAATAAAGCTATGCTCCCCGACAACGGTGCCAAAAAATAGTCTTGATAACCCACAAGTATAGGGGATCATAACAGTTTTTTAGGGTAGAGTATTCAACCCAAATTTATTGATTCGACACAAGGGGAGCCAAAGAATATTCTCAAGTATTAGCAGCTGAGTTGTCAATTCAACCACACCTGGAAACTTAATATTTGTGGCAAAGTGTTTAGTAGCAAAGTAATATGATAGTAGTGGTAACGGTAGCAAAAGTAATATTTTTGGTTTTATAGTGATTGTAACAGTAGCACCGGAAAAGTAAATAAGCGAAGAACAATATATGAAAAGCTCGTATGCAATGGATCAGTGATAGATAATTATGTCGGATGCGATTCCTCATGCAACAGTTATAACATATGGTGACACAGAACTAGCTCCAGTTCATCAATGTAATGTAGGCATGTATTCCGAATATAGTAATACGTGCTTATGGAAAAGAACTTGCATGACATCTTTTGTCCTACCCTCCCGTGGCAGCAGGGTCCTATTGGAAACTAAGGGATATTAAGGCCTCCTTTTAATAGAGTACCGGACCAAAGCATTAACACATAGTGAATACATGAACTCCTCAAACTACGATCATCACCGGTAAGTATCCCAACTATTGTCACTTCGGGGTTAACGGATCATAACACATAATAGGTGACTATAGACTTGCAAGATAGGATCACAAACTCACATATATTCATGAAAACATAATAGGTTCAGATTTGAAATCATGGCACTCGGGCCCTAGTGACAAGCATTAAGCATAGAAAAGTCATAGCAACATCAATCTCAGAACATAGTGGATACTAGGGATCAAACCCTAACAAAACTAACTCGATTACAAGATAAATCTCATCCAACCCATCACCGTCCAGCAAGCCTATGATGGAATTACTCATGCACGGCGGTGAGCATCATGAAATTGGTGGTGGAGGAAGGTTGATGATGACGATGGCGATGGATTCCCCTCTCCGGAGCCCGGAACGGACTCCAGATCAGCCCTCCCGAGATAGTTTAGGGCTTGGCGGCGGCTCCATATCGTAAAACACGATGAATCCTTCTCCCTGGATTTTTTTCTCCCTGAAAGTGAATATATGGAGTTGGAGTTGAGGTCGGTGGAGCGTCAGGGGGCCCACGAGGCAGGGGGGCACAGCCAGGGGGGGTTGGTGCGCCCCCACCCTCGTGGACAGGGTGTGGGCCCCCTGACGTGGATCTTTTCGTCATTATTTTTTATATATTCCAAAAATTATCTCCGTTGATTTTTAGGTCATTCCGAGAACTTTTATTTTTGCACAAAAATAACACCATGGCAATTCTGCTGAAAACAACGTCAGTCCGGGTTAGTTCCATTCAATTCATGCAAGTTAGAGTCCAAAACAAGGGCAAAAGGGTTTGGAAAAGTAGGTACGACGGAGACGTATCAGCTTCATTGCGCCCCATATTACGGCAATAAAGTCCGAACACTTTTGACAGTATAGTTCGGCACCCCGAATTTTAGCATTATATGCATTGGCTTTGAATCATGTCTTTGGTCAATAGTTGGGTTGCCCGGCTCCTCTGCTTACTACCTTACGTTACGCTCTATTGGCTAGGTTAGTAAAGAGAGAACTACTGTGATTGTGTCCTGGTTTATTCGGCTGAGCACCTCAATAGAGAAAGCCGAAAACTGACTGTCAAGATGCGGCGTGAGCCGGTTAGCTGTTCGAAGGTTAGAAATCTTTTGCGATTTTTTCCGCATTATGCGACGAATCAGTCTTTACCCGATCAGGTGTTTACAACACCCTAGTTCGGACTCACGAATACTAGGGGTTGCGCCTAAATTCTATTATCAAACTCCTATGGCTAAGTGAGGGTGATGAAGCCGCATAGTCCAATTGCCTGGTTCGTTGCGCCAAACACCTCCTTCAAGGACCAAACTTTTGGATAAAGAGTATTTAGATTCATCCCGAACACCCCCGTACTACCTACGTGGGGGCTGAAGCCGATGACTGGCCAACTCTCAAACTTAATAAAATGGCCGCACAGGAGGTAAAATTTTAAATAATAATAACAAGCATTGTATTACATAACAGCTTTGTTCCACCATACAGGACAGGATAACATGGAAGTATTTCATTCAAAAAAATGTCCTTAGAACATTGCTCCGCTACAATGCGGGACCCCTCTAGAACATCTTCAAAATACCGCTCGGGCGTATGGTGCTCCTTGCCAGCGGGCGGTCCCTCGGTCGCGAGCTTGACGGCGTTCATCTTCGCCCACTACACCTTGACGCAGGCGAAAGCCAGCCACGCACCCTCAATGCAGACCGACCGCTTGATGACATCAAGCCGGGGGCAAGCATTGACCAGCCACTTCACGAGCCCGAAGTAGCTGCTGGGTATAGCTTTGGCAGGCCAAAACCGGATTGTTACATCCTTCATGGCTAGTTCGGCCACCCTATGCAGTTCGACAAGCTATTTTAGCTGGTCGCTAAAGGGTACCGGATGTTCTGGCGCAAGGTATTGCGACCAGAACATCTTCTCCATCGAGCTCCCCTCTTCGGCTCGGAAGAACTCTACAACGTCGACTACACTGCGCAACAAATCCACAAACGCTCCTGGGGAACTCCAAATCCGGGTTAGTAAGAGATATCTCTTCTTCACATATTTGCTCTGCATAATGAAAGCCTTACCCGCCGTGATCTTCTTGGCCTCTTGAAACTCCTGGAGAACACCCTGGGCTTCAACCCGGGCATCTTGTGCGCTTTGGCAAGCCTTGACGAGTTCGGCATTTTGATCCGCAATATTGCGCTCTAGGGACTCGCATTTCTTCACGGCGTCCTGGAGCTCTTGCTGGACCTCACCAACCCTAGCCTCATGTTTTTCACGGGCGGCCTGCTCCTTTGCCGCTTTCTATTGGGCCTCGGACAGCGCCTTCTTGAGGGTTTCCACCTCAGTCGCTGCTCCTACAAATACCATGACATTATAGTCAATATAAATCATCAATCCTTTCTGATATATAGCAGGTCATTACATAGCTTGCTTCTCCTCTAGCTGTTTCCTTACTCGGCCGAGATCCTCCTTGGCCCGCCCCAGCCTCTGCTTCAGTCCGGAGACTTCAGCAGCATGAGAGGTCGCGGCTAGCAGCGATGCCTGCTTATTCACATAGACATATATGGTTAGTCTCCTGCAAAAAACTATTTGATCCTCTGTTCGGCTATTCTTTCCGAACACCGGACATAGTCTCAGGGCTACCGTCTATGTCGTGACTTTCTTTTTACATAATTACATCGCTTACCTCAAAGCCTGTCAGAAGTTGGGTACAGGCTTCGGCCAGTCCGCTCTTAACGGACTGAACCATTTCAATCACTGTACCCATGAGGGTGCGGTGTTCTTCCACGATAGAAGCGCCTCTCAGCGCTTCCATTATAGTATCTAGTGCCTCTGGATGGACGAAGGTCACCAGTGGGATAGGTGTACCTCCTTCTTTTGAAGGAGGTTGTCTGCTTGATTCCGAAGCCGTATGGGCCTCCAGAACAATATTCGGCTGGGGGCCGCACTGGATATGGCCCCCATTGCCAGTCTTCGGGGGGATTTGCTCCCCCAGGTGTCCGGCAGCTGAGGTTTTGCCCTCCGGCGCCATACTATTGGCCCTCTGCGCCTCTCCCTGGCTCATAAAGGTCCTTCGGGACACCGCCTCGGCGTCGTCCGTGGCCTTGGGAGAGGTGGCTGTCGGCAGCGAATCGCTGTCCATAGCCTTTGGATCCAGCGAACCTCTCGATGAGGATCGCTGGGAGCTGCCGTGGGTCGGACTACAGCACGTGATTCAACACATCAGAATTACGAAATAAGAGAGTCGGGCATATAAGTGCATCATAGCCTTCGAATACTTATGATCCGGCTGGGGGCTTCTCCCTGGGACGCCACTCCGAGCTGATGTCGGTGTCTGACGTGGTGTCGTTCGCGAGGAAGGTTTTCCCCCTCTTGGACGCTTCGGCCTCCAGACACATGGAGGCCGCCCTTTTCTTCCTTTCCCTCGCAGGGGGGAGTTGCTTTCTTCCTCCTCCTCCTCGTCGTCGGTGGCGGGTGATGACTGGGTCTCGACGTCTTCGGACGTCATGTCCGAAGTGCCCTTGTGACGGAGGCTACCTCTGGCCCCCTTGGCCTTCTTCTCTGGCGCCCGCCGGAACCAGCATCTTCGTCAGAAGAGGAATTGCATGGTCTTCTGGCAGCGGGGCTGGACTCTTTATCAGCTCCGCCTTCTTCGTCCAGCTCTAAAAAAAATAAAGACGGGGAAGCTTAAACATGCCCCTTGAATATGTGAGTAAAGGATACACCTTGAAAACATGAGAAAACTTACCGGACTGGCGGGGTGGGTCAGGTTGTACCCACGGTCTTCGGTCTCCTTCGGCCATGTTTTGTTGGCCTTGAAGAGCACCTTCAAAATACCTTCGTGTGTAACGCCGAAGAAGTGTTGCAGAGTTTGGTGCTTAGCCGGATCGAATTCCCACAAATTGCAGGTCCGGCTTTGGCATGGAAGGATCCGACGAAAGAGCATCACCTGGATCACATTGACAAGCTTGATGTTCTTGTCGACCATGCTCTTTATGCGCGTTCGCAGCGCTGTTAGCTCGTCCGACAAGGCCCAGTCTAGGCCCTTCTCTAGCCAGGAGGTGAGCCGCATTGGGGCACCGGACCTGAACTCGGGGGGCCTCGGCCCAGGTGGTGTCGTGGGGCTCTGTGACATAGAACCACTATTTTTGCCACCCTTTGACAGTCTCCATGAAAGTGCCTTTGGGCCACACGACATTGGGCATCTTGCTCACCATGGCGCCTCCGCACTCGGTGTATTGGCCGTCTACCACCTTCGGCTTCACATTGAAGATCTTCAGCCACAATCCGAAGTGGGGTGAGATGCGGAGGAAGGCCTCGCGACAATAAATTCCGAGATGTTGAGGAAGGAGTTGGGGGCCAGATCGTGGAAATCCACCCTATAATAGAACATAAGTCCACAGACAAATGGGTGGAGTAGAAACCAAGCCCGCGGACGAAATGAGGGATGAACACTACCCTCTCATGGGGCTTCGGGGTAGGGACGATCTGTCCCTCGGTCGGAAGCCGGTGGGCGACCTCCTTGGCCAAATATCCAGCCTCCTAGAGCTGGGTGATGTCCTTCTCCTTGACGGAGGAGACCATCCACTTGCCATGTGCGCCTGATCCGGACATGATCGGAGTACTCTCTTGAGGCGGAAAAGATGAGGACTTGGGCGCTGGGCTCGAGAGTGGGTAGGCAGAGAGAAGAAGGCGTGGGTGAAAGGGGGCGAGTCCTTATCCCTTTATAAAGGCAACGAATATCAAACGCCTCCCCACTAGCCTTAAAACACGCCTGTTTCCCAAGGGCCGTGCGGACGACACAGTTGGATTACCCACGCCCGTATTGATGAGAATCCCGTAATAAGAGGACACGATCTCTGCTTTGACAAGACATGCCAATAAAAGCGCATCTCGAAATATGAAGCGGCATGCCGAAAAACGGTTCGAAATAATGACCGGGTGGTGATGTGGTGTCACGCTACAAAAAGATGTCAGTGGATTGGACTCGTGAAATATTATACTCTCTGCGGTTGTGTGTGGTGCTTGTTTTGCAGAACCGGACACGTTCTTTGTGTTCGAAAGCTATTTTGAAGTATTCGGAGGAGGAACCCGCCTTGCAATGCCGAAGACAATCTGTGCGTCGGACACCTCGTCATTGAAGTCTAGTTCAAGGGCTACTGAGGGAGTCCTGGACTAAGGGGTCCTCGGGCGTCCGGCCTGTTGGACATGGGCCGGACTGTTGGGCCATGAAGATACAAGACTAAAGATTCTCTCACCCGTGTCCGGATGGGACTCTCTTTGGCGTGGATGACAAGCTTGGCCTTCGGATATGAAGATTCCTTTCTCTGTAACCGACTTTGTACAACCCTAGTCCCCTCCGGTGTCTATATAAACCGGAGGGTTTAGTCCGTAGAGGCGAACACAATCATAATCATATAGGCTAGACTTCTAGGGTTTTAGCCATTACGATCTCGTGGTAGATCAACTCTTGTAACCCCTATACTCATCAATATTAATCAAGCAGGACGTAGGGTATTACCTCCATCAAGAGGGCCCGAACCTGGGTAAAACTTCGTGTCCCTTGTCTCTTGTTACCATCAACCTCAGACAAACAGTTCGAGACCCCCTATCCGAGATCCGCCGGTTTTGATACCGACAGGTGCCCGCACTCCTTGTGCTTTTGGACGCAGCTTAGCTCGGAGTTGGGAATCTTGGTGGCCAAACCACCACGTAACATCGATTCCCAGAGCAAGCTTGAGAAGTGGTTGCTTGAATGGTTTGCACAGGCCGCGGAGGTTGAGAAATCGGTGATGGTACAAGTAGTGTATACCCTATGGCTAGCACACAATGATGCACGGGATGGACGGAAGATCACCGAACCCCATGAATTATCCCAAAGGGTAGTTGCATATCTGAATGAATGGGATGAGGTTCATAAGAAGGAGGTAAAGCACAGGGAGCCAAGGGCGCAAGATGTGTGGGAGACGCCGGAGGTCGGCTGGATTAAGGCCAACGTTGATGGCTCGCTGTGCAAACACAGAGGAATGGGGGCGTAGGTGTGGTGCTTCGAGATCATGATGGAGCCTTCCGGGCGGCTTCGTGTCATCCACTGGGAGAGACATCCGATCCGGAGAAGGTGGAGCTCCTCGTGTGCAAGTCAGCGGTCGAACTGGCTACAAGTATGGGCGTGCAGCAGCTTCATCTGGAGAGCGACTCGGCACGGGTGGTATCGATGCTGAATAACCAGGAGAAGAACATGTCAGCCCTTGGGCAAGATTGTAGAGGAGGTTAAAGCTATGCTTAGTGTTTCTAATTTGTTCCGAGTTACGTGGGTTTGCCGTAGTGCAAACACCGCCGCTGATAGATTAGCTAAGATGGGAATGGGAGATCCCTCCGCATTTTGAACATTGTATCGGATGAGATTCCGAGTTTCGTTTGATAAATAAAGCGGCGACAGTTACCATAAAAAAAACACTCCACCTGTTCATTTAGCAGTGTGCATGGTGTCACGGGACAGAACATTGCTTCAACAACAAAGCCTGCCCGGAGACTAGTTATCGCTCGGCGCTGGAGCGCGTTTGGACCATACTATTGTGTTCCTTTCACACAAAATGCACATCCGAAGCTATACTCCCATAATTAAAGCGGCCAACAAGCCGGAATCATGATTCCGAACGGTCCAACTAACCGACCGGGGCTGGCAAAAGTGGCAACACTCGTTTACAAAGTCGCTGTGCGCGGTTTGACGTCACACTACTTGCATCCTCGCCGAGATCACCTTCCCCATCCCCATTAATCATGATAATGCTCGAGACAAAAGCACGCTTGCTTGGACAGGCACGATAAAGGCCTGCCGCACGCCGTGCGGTCCAACGCGTGGAGCATTTTCAAAAGCAGAACGGCTCCACAACGGATTCGTCGACCCGCTAGTCTCGCACGGCGCAGGATTATCTATCTACTACTCCTACTAGGTATGCTCCACTCGTGACCAAAAAGGCCAAACGAGAGAACAGAGCAGCCGTGTAGTCCTTGCGTGTTGTGTTGTGGTGGATGCCTTGTGTGCCATGGCAATCAGACGAGCCGCCCACGTAGGCATTCTGCGTCTTCATTTCTCCCCGTGGGTGGGAGTAGGATTGGGCTAAGCAGGCGATGAGTGTGTTCAAACTTGAAAGTAACGTGCTCAAGCTCTGACCATGGCTTGAGCTTTTCACATTTCTTTTCCAATGGCTACTCGGCCGTGTTCCTCTTTTTATAAATGGGGTATTTATCAATAAGCACTGAATGACAGAAGTTAAACAAGCTGAAAATATGGCTGGTTGGTAGTTGGCGACTGAATTGAAGGGCATCGAAGGGTGGACGAGCTTTTGATTGCACCCTAATGTCTTGTATAATGGGAGATGCTTAGGAGAGGTGCTTAAAAAAATAAACTAGAATTTTTTTAAGCATCGGTGCTTATTTATACTAGGTAGACGCTTAACCAAGCGTCTTTCCTATAGAAATAGAGACCGGTGCTTCAGAAAAATCCGGTTTATTTTTCTAAGCACCTCTCTAAACATCTCCCATTGTACAAGGCCTAATCAATGACCTCTGCTGTTCCGTGCCTTATGTACTCATCTCACCAGCTAAGCAATCCTGCT
>NC_041384.1:480275391-480279048 GCF_002162155.2 Triticum dicoccoides | reverse complement strand
GAGTGTCACGGGGACACAGAGTCCAAGCACATGTCACTGCACAGCTCCAAACAACAGCATCAAATCAGCCATAATCAAACTCTCTACTTACCACGCAGCACATGGCGTGGTCTCTGGTCTCTACCCGTCCGTCAGCCAGCTTTTCCCTGCGCCGCTGCACGAGTCTCCGTTCGATCGACCGTGTAGACGAGCCGATCGGCCGATCCGGGGACGAAAGTAGGAGTACGAGACGACGGAACTAGTCGGAGCCTGGTCGAACAGGTAGTGCGGGGGTGGCCGCCGCCGGTGGGATCCGTGCCGATTTCCACCGAGCGCGCGTCCAAGTCCAAGGGCGCCGACAGCGACCCGCCGCCCCCCGGCTCCGCCTTTGCGTCGGCCAAGCCCCCGATGCCACGCGCGTGCCACTTTGACCTGCGCCAGAGACGGCCGCGAAGGACGCCACGCCGTGCACCGGTGGGTGGTGGAGCACGAGTCGATAGCGAGCGCGCGAAAGGTGGGAGCCGTTTGACGCGTGACGGTCGGCGCGGGCGGCGGTGAGATTGGCTGAGAAAGACGAGGAGTCAAACCGCGGTTTAGGTCGGAACTCTGTGCTCTTCCGGGCCATATCCAGTGATTTGAATTTTTTTCCCCTTCCCAATCACCGATTCTCGCAGCAAGTGGCGCAGAGCTGACGGGTGGTTGCGCGGAGGACCGGGAACACGAAAGCGCTCGCGCGGGAACGGAGGTAGGACGTGGTCGCTGCCGGCGACGGGGACGTGACGCTGCGACCCACCCAGCCCAGCCGTCGGGTCATTCGCCATCATTCACCGACCGGACTCGTAATAATCACCAGCCTGCCCGCGGAGGCAGATGCACGTCGGCCTCGGCCGCGTCCGTCCATCCGAGGCAGCACGGATCCTAGGAACAGCGGACAACTGTACTGCAAGGAGTCGCGATCAGCTACGCCCCAACGCGCTGCGACGCCACCCCTTCGCCGGCGAATGGCGGTCGAGGCCTGCTCGACATGCCTGGACTTGGCCATATGGTGCGACGCCTCTCGCGTGGGCTCATCAGTCTCGTGCTCGCAGAGGCATATGCACGGCACGGACCCGGTGCAACAGGTTGAGGTTTTTAGACTTGCATCCATGTCCGATGATACGGACATAATTGCATCTATAGTCCTGTTAGTCGCTGGCGACGTCCAACTTGGTCCTGGAACTTGCGTATTGCTTCAATACAGTCCTGATACATGAAAATACGTGATTAATATGGTCCTTAAGGTTGAAACAACAGTCCTGACTCTACACATTGCATACGTATCTCGTATTTGCGTAGGTGACACGGCCCAGCTCAGGCGACGTTTGTAGAAGGCCCATATGTCAGTGGGCCGAGAAAAAAACATCTATAGTCCTGGTAGTCGCTGGCGACGTCCAACTTGGTCCTGGAACTTGCGTATTGCTTCAATACAGTCCCGATACATGAAAATACGTGATTAATACAGTCCCTAAGGTTGAAACAACAGTCCTAACTCTACACATTGCATACGTATCTCGTATTTGCGTAGGTGACACGGGCCAGCTCAGGCGACGTTTGTAGAAGGCCCATATGTCAGTGGGCCGAGAAAAAAACAAAATATAGGAAAAAAGCGGGTTGCAGGGATTTGAACCTGCGAACTGCAGCAGGTTGGTACGCGAGCAAACCACCAGAACAACCATGTGATCCTGCAAGTAAGTGGATGCAAAGTATATTATATATATCACTTTGTCTTTTTAAAAAATCGTGAATTTATAAAATATTCATGAGTGTTTTTTTAAACGTTCATCGATTCAAAAAAAATTAAAGATTCAAAAATAAAGGTTCGTGTCTACAAAACAATGTCCACGAATTTATAAAAAAAATATTCAAAGCAACGTATGGGAAGGTAAAAAAACAATCTTTTTAAAATATTCACTGATTCAAAAAAATATTCATGAATTCAAAAAATGTTGTCACAAACAAAAACT
This sequence comes from Triticum dicoccoides, assembly GCF_002162155.2. Taxonomy (NCBI): domain Eukaryota; kingdom Viridiplantae; phylum Streptophyta; class Magnoliopsida; order Poales; family Poaceae; genus Triticum; species Triticum dicoccoides. The sequence continues at coordinate 480,277,066 of NC_041384.1, read as the reverse complement.
GTTTTTGAATAAAAAAATGTGTTCCCAAATTTCAAGAAAGTTCGCCTACGCTTAAATTCTTGTTGACGAGTTCTAAAATAATGTACGCAATTTCAAAAAATGTTAATGAATACAAAACATATTCACAAATTTGTAAAAAAAAAATATGATTTGAAAAATAATCACATTTTCAAAAATTCTGTACGTATTGGGTGCAGGGGAGTACGCATCGTATTTTTTGGTAAACAAAAGGACTTTTAGTGCCTGAAAAAATTCCAAAATTGTATGTATATGCATGTATAGTGGCGCAATATCACTGTGCAATATTTCATCAATAAATGTGCTTGTATTTGATAGATACAAAGAACATAAATACATGAAAAAGGACTTGCTGAAGAAAAATTCATCAAAAATGATAACATTCTTTTGAATTTTGTATCATTTTTTGAAAAGGGGGATTTTTTTGTATTGCTGAACAATAATTTATAACCAGAAACAATTTGAAAATAATAAGAAAAACAATTGCAAATGAAAACATTTTTTAAAACTTGTAATATTTTTTATACCGTGACCAAATTTTGAAACTTCAAACTATTTTCAAAAAATGTGATCTGTTAAAAATTTCTGAACTAGTTCCGTAAGCGCTAATAAATGTTGAATACTTTAAACATTATTTTAAAAATTAAAGTAAACAGACAAGGAAGAAACAAAAAAATAAACAGAAAAAAACGAAAAAGAAGATAAACTATGGTTCAAAACCATGTTCATCTTATTAGTAGCAAATACTACTGCTTTTCGCGAAAAACAATACTACTGCCAGCTTAATTCGCTAACACGCTTTTTTTTAGGGAATAATTCGCTAGCACGCGCGTCCTAAAAAAATGTCTGTGGCGGAATGGACAATGTTGTTTATATAAAAGAATGTCCAACTAAATTTTTCGGAAGACGGCCCGTAATGTGGTGGCTTGCTCGCGCAGATTTGGGCCGGCGGTCGCTGGTTCGAAGCTTGGTGGCGATGGGCATTTTTCTTTTTGTTTATTTTATTTCTCGCTCCCACTGACATATGGGTCCCAGGCTGATGGTGGCCCCATGCTGATGTGTCATACAAGAGAGTACGCGATACGTACGCAATGTATAGAGTCAGGACTGTTGTTTCAACCTCAGGGGCCGTATTGATCACGTATTTTCACGGGCATTTTTCTTTTTGTTTATTTTATTTCTCGCTCCCACTGACATAAGGGTCCCAGGCTGATGGTGGCCCCGTGCTGATGTGTCATACAAGAGAGTACGCGATACGTACGCAATGTGTAGAGTCAGGACTGTTGTTTCAACCTCAGGGACCGTATTGATCACGTATTTTCATGTACCAGGACCGTATTGAAGCAATATGCAAGTTTCAGGACCAAGTTGAACGTGGCCAGCGACTATGAGGACTATAGATGCAATTATCTCGATGATACGCGGTACTTTTGCAGATCCAAATTCTTGTGGGTTCCAAACGAAGGGTACCATTATCAGTTTATCACCCATGGTGATTTTCATGAGTCATCATTGTTAATCTACCTGATGTTCGTTTCTCCACTCGAGATCACATCACTCGGGTCGGCAGCCGCAGGTGCGGCAGTTTTATACGGGACGTGTTGAGAAACGAGGGAAGCAGGATTGGCGGGAAGCAATGTTGGATATACTAGATGAT